>NW_017971565.1:0-89953 GCF_001883845.1 Diplodia corticola | reverse complement strand
CCCGTATGAATAAGCTGCTGACCTTGCATCTGCCCTATCATGAGCTCCTTGTCCAAGCGATCCGTGCCCGCGAGGAGCAGCAGCTTCGCGCCCCTGGCCGTGAGGAACTTGCTGCTCATGCCCTCGAACCAGTTGGTCCAGTAGGGCTCGGTCTGGGCGAGGTCCGTCTTCCACACCCACTTGCCCGACTCGAGGCGGCGCAGCAGGCTGGGCACCGAGGCGCGCGCGCTGTCCGGGTTGCGCAGCGTGCGGCTGCGGATGTGCCAGTCGATGGCGGCGTCGGGCGAGGGGAAGATGGACGGGCGGGTCGACAGGTACGTGTGCATGTGCTTGAGGGCGTCCATGGCCGAGCCCTCGACCACGTCCAGCACGGCGTAGCCCATGACGCCGGCGGGGCCCCCCGGCAGCACGCCGCTCTTGGCCGCCTCGACGACGACGGCGCCGCCCAGGCTGTGGCCGACCAGCAGCAGCTGCGGCATGCGCTGCGTCCAGCCCAGCCGGGCCGCCGTGAGGGCGATCATGCGCGCCAGGTCGGCGCTCAGCTTCGCGACCGCCATGCTGCCGTCGACGCCGCCGTCGCCGCCGACCACGACGGACCCGTGCTCGCGCGCCTCGACGGCCAGCACGCCGACCTCGGGCATCAGCCGCCGCGCCTCGAGCGCGAAGAGCGCCCACGTGAGGGCCGACGAGCCCGCGCCGTGGTGCAGCACGAGCAGCGGCGTCTTGGGCGTGGCGGGCGGCGTCACGTAGACGTGGTACTGCGCGTGCTCGCCCGTGGCCTCGTCGCGGTGCTCCAGGAACAGCTCCTGGGCGAAGTAGCGGGTCCAGTCGACGTTGGCGGCGGAGGCGGCCGTGGGCGGGGCAGCGGCGCCGGGCTGCTTCTGCGTCGACGGGGGCACGACGGTGCCGGTGGATGAGACGGATGACGCCGACGACGAATCGTCTTCTATCGGCTGCTGCTGCCCGGGTTCCTCTTCCAGGATCTCGGCGATCTTGTTGGTGTTGCTGCTGGGGGGCTTGCTGCCCAGCTTGGTCTTGCCGATGGTTTTCGCCAGGTCGCTCATGCTGGCGGTTTGTCGGTATCGTTGTTTCGGCGCGGTAGTTTCAGCATTGGAATGTGCACGGAGTGCGGTGGTTTGGAATTGCTACTCGATGTGAGGTGACAGCATCAGCAAGCATTCATATCGATAGATGCACGAGCCATCCGGTGGCGCAACCGCCTGGTGCCAGTCAGTAGTAGTTGCCACTCTCGGCCTGTTGTTGCGCGCGATACGACGCCACGAATACAACGACCGCCAAAACAGAGAGGACCGCGGCTATTGTGAAGTCTAGAGGGCAGAACGTCCTGCTCCCCATCGCGAGGATTTACGCCCACCATGTTGGATTACATGCGCGCAAAATCTATGCCAGCAACTCTGAGTCGTCAGCGAGCCTTTTTCTCGGAGAACAGTGTCGATCGACCTGCCTGCAGGAGTCAGAAGTCAGAGCGGGCATTGGTAGGCATGGACGGAATGAATCAGGAAGAAGCCTTTGATTGTTACCGAGAGCGATATACATTTGATCCCGATGCTGAACAAGACGATTTGAGTTACAGAAATGGTATCCGTCATTCATCATGAAGCGTAAGACTACAGTGTTATGTTTTGTAACGAAGGGGGTATCAGTTTGTTGTATGCCAGTGCCAGTCCAATCCAGTGGTAGCCATCCAAACGGCCTAGACAACGAAATAAAGCAGGAGCGCCATCGGGTTCATCAACAAACCGAAGGGGAACAGGACAGGCGAAATACACCACTAATCGTCCTCGGATGACTCTTCGCTGTTATCCTCGATCATCCTCCTCATGGCGTTGGCATGCTGTCCGCCCCTCTTTGGGGCGCCGTTGCCCAGCTGCCAGGTGCCCCTCGCGTCCAGCTCGATCAAGCCCTCCTCGCGCAGCCACTGCTCGAGCACGAGATCCTCACGCCACCGCTCGACGCCGTACACGCTCGCATCGCCGCCATCCCCCTCCTTCTCAAAGTGGCGACCAACGTGCTCCATGCGCTCTTCCCAGCTGCCTGGGCCCTCGAAGGACCGGTTGCAGAAGAGACATGAGCTGCAAGGCGGCGCATCACGCAGCTTCAGGTAGCATTGCATCTGAAAGTCGGCCATGTTGTCTTCCGTGACGGGAGCGTCCTTTGAGGGTGGGCTGGGGCAGGAACCACCCCTGCTGCCTGGGGCTGTGCTGCTCGGCGCCATGTGCATGCGACGCAGATGCTGCGCGAACAAGTCCTTGCGGTTGAAGTCGTTGTAGGAAGTAGTAGCGCCACCGTCGAGGGTGCTCGGGCATAGCTGACAGCGCCAGAAGCCGAGGCGGATGTGCTGCGTGCTAACGTGTCGCTTCCATTCGTTCTTGGATGCGAAAGTGGAAGTGCACGAGTATCCTGCGAAAGGGCAGGGGAAGGGGCGGTTCACCGGGTTGTTATTCTTGGAGGAGTTCGACTTCGAGTTGCGGGACTTCGAGCACTTGGCGACGCGACCCCGCCCGCTGCCAGCGCTGTACGACGTCTTGCTTGCATTACTACTGCGCCGAGTCGTGCCTTGAGAGCTGATGCTCGAACGAGATGTTCGGCGACGACGCTGCTTGTTGCGAGGCTTCCAGTCGGAATCGGCTTCATCTTCGCTCTTGACGACTGGCTTCACTGACTCAGCGTCGCGGACACGGATGGCGTCCTCATCGCTCAGACGAGTGCAATGATGATCATCCGTCGTCATCTTGCCATTGAACAAGATCGTCTCTTGTTCACAGGCAAACCCCATCTTCATGTCATGACATTCGTCATACTCCACAAGGGCCTCGGTCTCCTCGCAAGGAGAAGGGTATGGTTGGATGTCCGAGAGGGTGCAGGAGCCGCCAGCACCGAGGGTCGCTTCGTCCATGGAGTAAAGTGGATAGGTTTTGAACTCGCTGTAGGTTGTGTCTTGGATGCCGTATGCCGGACTACTTCCGCGATCGGGGGAGCCGAAGCTGTTGATGCTGAGGTCGTCTTTATGCGAGACGTTGTAGCTGCTGCCCCCCGAGGACACAGACCAGCTAGAGCGGAAGTTATCCGGGGATCTCTGCCTGATACCCCTTCCAGTGTACGGCAGGGGCTGCTGTGCTTCGAAACAGGGCTCAAGGTCGAAGTGATGGTGCTCACGATCGGTCGTGTTGCCGAGTTGGAAAGTGTTCGTCTCGAAGAGGGGGCGCTCATGTCCGCTCAAGTAACGTTGCATGTTTGACATGGCGTACGCCGGCGTCGAGTCCAAGGCCAACTCTGAGCCAAAAAAGGTGATTGCTCTTTGATTGTGGCGTACGCCAGTCCAGGGAACATCCCCATCAGACCATCGGTATCCATCCTGAAGGTGGCCCGTCGCATTGAGCTGGATGTCGGGGATGTCGTTGAATGCTGAAAAATGGTGGTCCATTGTGTGTGTGTATGCGTGTGTGTGTAAAAGTAGAATGAGTTTTGTACAGCAGTGAAGGCAATGTACGGCAAACGTATGTTGGTTTAGGGGAGGCTCAGTGACGAGGTGACATCAAGTCAATCTGCGTAGGAGCAATAAGAGAGGAGTTTTTGGTCAAAGCGTTATGTCGGGAGCGTACCGTTAGTGCTTAGCTCGGGGAGCCTTGATTGAAGCACAGCTCGGCGATTCTTATACAGCAGTGTTGGTTGCTCAAGACGGCGGAATGCAGAAGGGTGAAGGAGGCGGAGCAGGATATAGCGTCAGGAAAGTGATAGGTCTGTGGCTAAGAATGGAAGGGCTGTAAATCGTGTGCTCCGCCCTGAAAGTCGTGATTGTGTATCAACGTCCTGCATGGCAACAACTCCTTGGATCGCGCTCTTATGGCGGAGGCCCCACGGGTACGTCTCGCAGAGCCGCATCGACGCACCCTCCACCAGTTGCACGAGCGCCAGCATCGGCTGGCAGTGTGCCGCAAGGAGCAAGCCATCGACACGCGACCCCTGCATGCTGACCGGTCCGTGTGTGCAGCGCTCAACTTGGTTTGGGGCAGGCCAGTGTGGCAGAGTCCTTCTGTCCCACCACGACGGACTGCAGATCCCGACATGGGCTACTGATCGGGCGCTGGTGCGTGAAGACTCTTGGGACAAGGGCAAATGGGGCGGGAGAGAATGGGGAACCAGCGCCGCGCATGCATCTGTGAGGTGATCCATGCCGTCCGGGGAGGCGCTGATGGCTGACCAGCGCATTGCTGGAGCGCCTAGCGCGCCCGCGAGCGAGAGGCCGGCGGAGCTGTGCGGCTGAGCCTGCTGCGAAGGACGCGCGCGGGACTGCGGGTGCGCCCATTCGTGCCTTGGAAGGGGTCGGGGGCCAGAAGGGCGTAGAGGGCGCGCCGGCGGACGAACGAGATGCGAGTGCCAAACGCGCCGAGCTGCCCTGCTCAGAGCGATCCAACCCCCACGGGTTCGCTGCACGCCCGCACGCCTGCCGTCGCAAAAGCAAACATGATCGAATCCGGGCGCCCGTCGCGATAGCGGGCGGCGGCGGCGACGGCGGCGTGGGCAGACGCGCTGGCTGCTGGGGCGGCGCGGCGCCCGGAGAGGAGGAGATCGAGCGGAAACGAGGCAAACAGAGCCGCGAGCAGGCAGCAAGCGGTGCACCACCGCCCTGGGGTGAATTGGCTGCCGTCATGTCTTGGGCGCGGCTGATGCCTGGAGCACCTTCGGTTGTTGGCCCCCAGCTGCGGCGCTGGCTCTTATCCATTGGCCGACGCTGCACCAGCACATGCACTGAGCGGCCCCGACAAGCCCAGTGGGGCGATGCACATTTTTCATTATCCATACCGACGGCTAGCTATCGTTAGACAAAGGAGGCTCTGCTGAGTAGTGCTGGCCCGCTCGCTCGAGTGTGCCTTGTCCGCCCCAGGCCGGCTGGTCCTCGATCATCCCGCATGCTGTCTTGGCATGCATGCGTGTGCGGGAACCACCGGTCAGCCAAGGCACTGTGCGCGGGAGCCGTTGCGTGCGGTTTGCTGCTCCGCCCCGTCGCATTTGCGTGGCTGACCTGCAGCCGGCCAATGGCGACCGCTGCTACGATCGTCAGGTCAACTTCGCCAGCAGCCGTTCCTCGACGCCCTCGAGGATCCAATAGTGGTCCACCACCTCGAGGTTCTCCGCCTCGCTTTGAAACAGCTTGTCCGGGTCTTGGTCTGGGCCCATCATCCCCGCAGGGTTCATCTGTCCCATCTGCTGCGTCACCTGGCTTGCAGCTGCGGGGCGTTTGCTGTTAGCTTCCGCTCAACCAGAGACACGGCGCCATGACGTACCGTTGTTGCTTCCCAGGATGAACGTGTAGACGGGCTGCAGGCCAAAGAGGGTCAGGAAGTACCACGACAAGCTGGATACCCATTGCACGTCAAGGTCGCGTGTGCCCACGCCCGACTGGAGCATTGACTTGAACTGCGGCGTCAACGGGAAGGGGAGCTTCACTGTAACCAGGTCAGCCGAGAACGTCGCCCCGCCACGCAGCCCATGTTGGGGGCAGCTTTGTATAATGTTGCAACAGCTGGACATTACACGCGGGTAATGGGGCCATTCGCCCGGCGTGGCAAGCTGCAACACCACTTGACAACCCTGCCAGGGCGGTTTTTCCCATTCCTCGTGTATACCTGCCCCACTGTCCAACTGCTTTACCGGCCGGAAGCCCAGGCAGCCACTTACAGATGACGAATCCAGAAAAGAAAGCATTGATCCATCCCATGATCAGTGTCTGCGGAACCATCATGGCCACATTGCCCTTCATTGCGCCCATCATGCCCTCCATCGCTGCGGGGTCGCTCATTGGGTTGGGTCTGGGCTTTCCTCTGGCCTCAGGATCGGCGAGGAAGGCACCGTCCTTAAACGCAGAAACGAGGTAGCTCTTGCGGCTCTGGAACGATGACGGAGACAGGACGTTGCTGTTGGAGCGTAGGTTGACGCCGCGCATGAGCGACCGGTGCTCGCGCAGCTTCGGAAGGGCCTGCTTCTTGGGGGTTGTTTGCAGCAAAACCATCGCGTAGTGTCGGAGGACGCCCGTGAGGACCTGGTGAGGTCAGCAATGCACGCGCAATCCTCATGTTCCGCAGAGAGGAGCATACCATGACCACCGTGATTGGCAACAGGATCCACCAGCTGCATCGACTGTTAGCTTCCAGGCGACGACCTGGACCGGCGCTCGCGGACGTACAACAGGGAGGGATCCCGATGGATCGTCTGCGCCAGCGGCTGCGCCATGATGCCGAGCTATCGGGACGTTGAGCCGGTCGTGCGTTTCGTGCTGCAGAGCTCAAAGTTGGTCTGCGATGGAGGAAGGCGGCGTCGTGAAGTGGATCAAGGCGCGGGCGCGGCTGTCAAACGCTCGGACAGGGATCCGCCGGCGGAAGCTCCAAGAGACCACCGTGTGCTTCAACCGCAACTCCGCCGGCCGCGACAACGAACTGTCATATATGTTATTGCGCACCCAGAGCCCTGCACCGGGATCGCCCACTACTTGGACTAGCCATCGAGAATTGCAGACATGCCGGACCAGCAGAAGATCGCAGTTTATTCCGTCCCCGGTACCGCGCACCTCTGTTGAAAGCTACTCCAACGCGAACGCTGACGCTGTGCGTGCAGACCTCAAGAACACCACGGACGATGCACTGCCCAATTACCTGAACTCCCTGAAGTTCCGCCAATCCCACCGGTTCACTGATGTGCGCCTCGCTCTCGGCTACACGGCTGTCATCATCGCCGGCGCTCTCTTCTACTTCGACTACAAGTTCGGCTGGGACGCAACAAAGGCATACACAGGCCCGGCTGTGCTGGCATACTTCGCTTTGAATAGCGCTTTCATGTACTGGATGTACTTTGTGGAGAAGGGCATGGTGTACTCGGGCGAGAAGGATGGCATGAAGGTATGCAGCCCACAAATACCAAAGGGGCGCCATTGGACGAGGGAACTGACGACCCGCAGCTGGAGATTGCTTCGCGAGTCGAGAAGAACATGCCAATCTACCACTTGACCGTTCGCTTCGCTTCGGGGGATAAGAAGAATGCCAAGAACAACCTCTGGCAGGAGATCCACCTCCAAGCCCCCTTCACGAACTGGTTCACGACCGACGGCTACTTCGCCACCAAGCCTTTCCAGCAGTTCATCGCGTCCGAGATCCCGATCGTCGGGGCAGCGGATCCAAACAACGTGGTCGAGGAGATTGGTCGGGGTTCCGGCGCCAACGAGATGCGCGTGGACGGCGGCAACGTGCAGGATGTGCTCAGCCAGCTGAAGGCGGCCGGCGCCAACGCGAGGAGGAGGGGCTGAAGAAGGATCTGGAGGAACGTGAAGGCGTTACGAGTTGCGGACGCGGGCATGGATTGCCTGCATTGCTTTTTCCTCTCCTCTTATCTGTTCATGGGCGTGTCACGGATGGGTCGGGACGCATGTGTGCGGAGAGCCGCCACAAACGAGCACGAGCTGAGAATCAGGGAAAAAGAGGCATCGTATTGTGCATTGCTACCCAAGACCTAATTGGTATCTACAGACAGGCATGCTGGCTTCACAGCTATGAGTAAAAAAGATTCGAGAGAAAACAAACAATCCCCGCGCCAAGACCGTGCGCCTATGCTGCAGTGTGATTACATTTTATGCCTCGACTGTCATCTAATACGTACTTCACTCATCAAGCTCCATCATGCTGAGCATCTCCAATTCGGTTTTGACGACCCGTTCAAACTCTTCGCGTTGAATCCCGGCCGACCGGGCCAGTCTGTACAAACTCTTGATATCGGTGCTGATGTGCTGTTTGATGGCAACTTCGGCTTGAGAGGAAGCTTCCGCTGCCTGCTCCATCCGTTCGATGGAGCCCGACAACGAAGAAGCGGCTGAGTCGGGACGTGGGTGGTTAATGTCGTTGTTTGTATCCTGGCCGTTTTGTTGTGGGGGCGGCAATGACGAGTCGTACCCTCCCGGACCAAGGTTAGTGGACTCCAAAGGTTCGACTTGAGGCTGGCGTTCAGTAACAAGGGTGTTCCCATTGAGGGTCGACTCGATAGACTCGTCAACTTCCTCCTCCGGGTCGTGTGCATCCAACGCAGGCTGCACTTCCATGGCATAGCGGGCAAAATACTCGAGTTCCGACGCTGACGGCACCTGCACATTCGAGCCGGGCGCAGGAGAGCGCTTGGCAGGCGTTCTGGCAGGCGTTCTGCCCGGGGATCGATCGTATGAGTTCCAGTAGTCGTCGTCCTCCTCCTCCTGCTCTTCATGATTGCTGTGGTGCTGGTGATTGGGCACGCTGCGAGCGTTGGGACTGAGCGTGTCTTGGCGGAGAGCATCCCGAATGTATGCGACCTTGGAGCCCTCGTTGGCTTCGTCCATGCTGTCAAACCACTCGGAGCCATCGTTCATGTCCTCGAGAGCACGAAGCTCGCTGAGTCGCCAACCAGGGCCGCCGCTGGCCTCATCGGTCATGCACCAGAGGAATATCGGCAGAAGCTTGAACTCGTCCAGCTCCAGTCTGGCCTCCAACGTCTCCTCGTCTCTCCGCCTGTATCGGACACCCTTCACGTCATCGAACTCGATTTCGCCGGAGGACGGGTGTGGCTCGATCTCAAGATTCTCGACGATCTGCGGGAGCTTGCTGGCGCGCTCTTTGTCCCACGAGAGGAGGGGTAGCCATGACTCGTTCGGGCCGTTTGTGACGGAGAGAAGTTGGACGCGCTGGCGCAGGATCGGCGATAGAATAGGGAGCAGAGCTGGAGGGGGTTGCGGGGACGCGAAGGCGGTCGGTAGGCAAGCAAGGAGCGGAGGAAGTAGAGTTCGGGGCTCTGGGGCCGGGATAAACTGGACCATTCTCGTGGCTGTGGCGGTACCGTTCCTCGCAGGATGAAGGCTGCTGGAAACGGAGGATTTGAGGAAGGCGGCGGGAGCTAGCAGCAAGTGTCGTGGGTTGTCCGCGTGAAACAGTAGTAGTGGATGAGACGCAGCAGTCACATGCAGATGGACAGCTGGATGGATCTGCAGTTTTTGCTGAAGGACGGACAATTGAGACGGGTATGGGGGCGAGAGGAGCGGAGGGTGCGAATAAGAATAAAAGCTAGGGACCAACGCTCGAGCCGTTGGGCAACGGGCAAAAGTCACAGGTGTTGTTTGGTAGCATCTCGACCCCTCTAGATCCCTTCGTCCGCGCTGGACCAGGCATGCAGCGACCCCGATGATGACGCCTGCCGCCGATTTGCCGGACGCGTCCGAGGCATCCCTGCGCGCTCCAATCGTGAAGTGCCCCGCCAGGGTCCGCCCGTCCTTTGCGGAGACGAGCTCCGCGAATCGCACGCCGGGGATTTCTGGTCGGAGGCCTTCTTCATCGTCATGGCGGCCGCGGCATGTCCTACGGAAGTGACGTGCAGCAGGCGCATGGCGAGGCCGTCAAGCATTGTACAAGCTTCTGAGAGCAGTATCGCACTCCCCGGTCATGCCAGTATGCCAGTGAGCGCGTATCTCGCGCCGCGCCCCGCTGTCCCCTGCGTTGCTCCACTTGTCGTGCATGCACCTACTCCGCAAGCGTGAAGGGCGATGCTCGAGCACCACTCCTGCACACCATCTCCGTTCAGCAGTTGGGGCGAGCTACCGCCTTTTGGGGGAGATTGAGACCGATCAGAAGACCTCACGCAGACTTTCGCACCCGTCTGCTCAACAAATCCGGCCAGCGGAGCATTACGGGCCGTATCATTCGCGCAACGGGCGGGCCGCATCTGGTGTGCCACCTACCTACCTAGGGTGAAAGCCTCGGCGGAGAGGATGCGACTTCGCTCTGCGCGAATGCCTTAGGCAGGTAATGCGAAGTGGCCCCGACGGCATCTCCGGGCTCTGGGCGTCGTCCATTTATATCTGCACGGAATGCTTGGCCTGCGAGCTGCGACGCCGCACAAGAACCCCAAGCATTCACACGCGTAGACTTGCTGGAATCCCAAACTCCGCAGGTCCACACGAGTCCACGATCGGTAAATGCTCTGCTTCTACAACGCCCAGGCATAACACTGCAACGTTATATGTGTCTGGGTTGAAACGCTGAACGGGACAACAGTGCACATCGCCGGGAGTTGTGCTTCAACCGATCGCGTAGGCTTGCCCGGCTGCGTTGCTGATGGCCGCTCTCAGAGCGGGAGCGAGGTTGAGAGCGCGGTGGCAGCAGGCACGATGGAGGGCGCAGCGAGGCTGGCCAGGCTGGGCTCGGTGCACCGCCCGCAACAGATAACCCAGAGGGCAAGCTTGCGCGCGGCGAGTCGCAGGCGCCGTGGTGCTGTCGAGGATCGCCAAACCGGTTCCGGCTGCGGTTGCCGGCTCCACCGGGCAGCGGCAATTGGAGAGCCTCATTAGGCACACAGTCTGCGCTAGGCGTGGCTTTGAATTCTGGAGGGGTTTCATCATCTCGCGCCCGCAGCGCAGTGCGGTGGCTGAGCCGGCTGTTGTCTGCCTCGCAGACATGGGCCGGCCCACGCTCTTCGCGTGAGTGCTTGTCAAGGGCGATGGCGCCTGATGGATCCGCAGGCACTGGGCAGGCTCCCGCAGCGCGGTGTCTTGGCTCTCGTTGCAGCGCTCCAGCGCTCCAGCTGCTCGACGCCGCCTCGCGTCAGCCTCGCGTGTCGCTGCTGCGCCCGTGCTGTGACACTCGGCCGGTCTGCTCGCTGCGGGAGTTAACAGGGACCTAGCCCACTGCCTGTGTCACCGTCAAGACATGCCGTCAGCCGGCTTGCTGTGCTCCAGCTTTCTACACAGTAGAAAAGCAGCCGCCATCCTTGCCCAGCGCGCCTGTGCCTGACTGAGCCGCGGCTTCCTATCCTCCAGCCAGTTCGCCAATCGCCTGCCCTACAGCAAGCGCCCGCAGGCGATACCATCTTCCCCTCGGTCGCTTCGACATTTGAACTCCGCCTGCCGCCTGCCGCCTGCCGCTCTCTGCTCCCCGCGCATCCTCCTTGCAGCTCCTGGTTGCGCGCCACTGCCGACGGTCCCCTCTCGGCACCTGCCCCGCCACCGCACCCACTGCTCGTGCAGATCGTCGCGCTCTCTGTCGACTCGACTCGATACCTGCATTGGTCCCGCGCGCTTCTGCAGCCGGCGGCTAGATGCTAAATCTGCCATGTCCCTGGTGGGCCCAGTGATGCCCGTACCCTCCGACAACGACAAGAATGCCCACACCCACGCCGACATCATGAACGACTTTTACTCGGCCTCTGCGTCTGCGGAGCCCTGTCGCAACCCGCTCTACCGCCCCAGCCACTCGCGCAGCAGAAGCTCCCATAGCCGCACCTCGCAGCACTCGCATGCAGAAGACATGGCCGCCCTCCCGTCCATGCCCTGTCATGACACCTCCATGAGCCTGCAGCCCCCCGACTTTTCTCAAACGCAACCCCCAAAGCCAAGCAACATGTATCAGGATACCCAAATGGCACAACTCTCCTTCCCCACCTCCGCTAACAACATGTCTCCTTCCATCTCGTCCTATCACGAGCATGCCACGCCCGAGACCTTTCTCTCGGATCCGGTCTATACCGACATCAGCCAGTACACCACTCCGGGCCTCGACGACGAGCTTCTTGAGGCCCAGGTGAACATGGGATTCCTTTCTGTTGGCGCCATGAACACTCTCAACGCCGGCTTCCACGACAGCTCCGTGGCATCCCAAAACTCATCCGGGCCCAGCAGCATCAACGCTTCCAACAACAGCCTTTTGGCTCCTACTTTCTCCGCAAGCTACGGTGGAACTACGCACTTGGTGTCCCCGTGTCTGACGACCCATTCGAGTCCAGGCTCTAGCAACGAGTGCTTGCCGAATCCGTCTCTTGTCTCAGCATCAGGCAATAACGGTAATCCCGCTGCAAGATCGTTGACGCCTGGTATGGAGGACCATTCGCACGGCATGCCGATACCACAGCAGCAACAAAGCCCGGCGCTAACGGCAAGCCCAGGTGGCGGCTTTCTTGATGTACCTCAGGACCGCTCGACGAACTTCCCAAGCCCTGTTGTCCGAATCGAGAATTTTAGCATAGACGAATCACCGGCTCGCCCAGACGTTGCCCGTAGTCTCAGTAACAAGCGATCCGGCAACCATCTATCCCCGCGTGACCTGGAAGAGTCGGACGACGACGAGTCTGGCCGGTCGTTTGTACGAGATGTTCCCATACGGACGGTGCAGATACCAGCACCGTTGCGTGGCGACGATGGCTCGTGGATTCCCAATGCCAGCTCTGGACAGGCTGGAGTACACCCTGAGGAGCGGAAGGACATGCAGGATCAGCATGTCCCTACTCTGAAAGAACAGGAAGACCAACGTCTGATGGAAGAGAAAAACCACGACGTGGCTGATTGGCTCACCAAGAGTGAAGTGGGCAGCGAAGCCGGTGGGCCCGAGAGCCGACCGCGCCGTAAGAAGCAGTCAGCCGTCGGACGCCGAAGGGCACGCAGCACAAACGACATTTTATCTCGACCTCGGCAAGGGCTAGGCGTCCAATTTCCTCCATTCATTGTTCCAGGACCAGGCCTGCATCTCAACATCGAATCGGAAGATGAAGATCTTGGGTTTTCTGAGGGAGATAGCACCAGCGGTAGCCCGGATTCCCCACCAGCTCAAGTCAACGTCGAAGATGACAAAGACCAGAGCTCCTACTTCCCGAGGATGCCGCATCCAACGGAAGATGAGAACCTCCCGCCTCACGTTCGTCCATGGCATGATGCTCCACGGCCTTCGGAACCGTCTGAAGTGAAATATCAACCAGATACGTCCAACGCCGCCATGATGAAATTTCATCAGCGCGCTAGAGACCTCGAGACAGCCTCATTAGCAGTGACGGTTGGCTCGCAACGTCGTAGGAGCGAATCCGAGATCGGAAGTGTGCGTCATGCTGCCGGGATTTCGAAGATTGTCGGCCCGGCTGCCGAAGCGAACAAGCCCAAGGAAAAGACACGAACGAGGACAGGAAGTCTGCTGAACAATTTGAAGCGCCACCCCAGTAATATCCTCAAACGCAAAGGTAGCCATCCGAGCCATTCCCCGCAGCAAAGCACAGCTGCTCCTTCGCCCCCTGCGCTTTCGCTTGAGACCTCAGTCAATGTCCCACCCGAGCGCACGAGCAGTTGGGGACGGTCGAAGTCCCCTAAGGCCGATGGTAGTCCCACCGCCCTCTTTAAAGATCACGGAAGCCTTGCACCGTTTGCATATGCAAAGAACCGAATCCGCAGAAGTAGGAGCCGGAGTGATATTGGCAGTAAAACTCCAGGCCTGTCAGAGCTCATGCGCACGCACGGTGGTCCACCGACCCTGTCCTTGGTGACACCAGCAAACACTACCGATGCTTCCAAGCCTAGGCCCCGTGGTGCGGATGGAAGTGGCGATGAGGATGATGGCGATTTTGACGATGTCAGTGGAGTCACGATGGATCTAAAGGTCCGGTCAGATCCCATCATACCCACAATCGAAGGATTCCGTTCACACGCACGGTTGCTCAATCCACGAGTCGACGAGTACATGATCGAGCGGATAGCCCAAGAGCAGCACCGGCGATACAAGAAACTGCTCGATCTCAAGGTCAAGCATCTGAAAGCAGTGAGAGCGAAGAACTGCGTGTCGAGTGGCTTCTGTGCTCCTCTGGGGGGTCAGCCCAAGATCCTTTCTCCCCCTCCGAACAAGAAGGATGGCGAAGCACCTTTTGCTGGCTTCCAGATTGTTGTTTCGTCTGACGATGACCTTGACACATCTGAGGAAGGCACTATCATACCCAAGACGCTCCCCGCTGGGTTTCCCGTCCCTCCTGTCAGACGTATGCCGGCCGAGTTCGAATGCCCGCTTTGTTTCAAGGTCAAGAAGTTTTTCAAGCCCTCGGATTGGACCAAACATGTGTATGAAGATCTTCAGCCGTTTACGTGCACATTTCCGAACTGTGGCGAGCCCATGTCGTTCAAGCGGAAGGCCGATTGGGTCAGACATGAGGACGAAAGGCACCGGCAGCTGAAAAGATGGATCTGCGAAAGGCAAGGCTGCGGGCATGTGTGCTACCGCAAGGACAACTTCGTGCAGCATCTTGTACGTGAGCACAAAGTACCGGAACCGAAAGCCAGGGTTGGCCGCGCAGCGAATGTACCGAGCAATGTCCAGATTGACTTGCGTGCATGGAAGGCTGGAGAAGATGTCTTCGGAGGGCCCGGTGACATCTCAGACAAGATTTGGTCTTTGGTGGAAGTTTGCCGACAGGATACACCGTGGCAACCAGAACAGGAGTCATGCCGGTTCTGCGGCAACATTTGCCCCAGTTCGAAGAAACTCACGGTCCATCTGGCAAAGCACCTTGAGCAGATCAGCCTGCCGATCCTTCCGTTGGTGGAGAAGAATCAGCTTTCTGCGGACAGCATCATCAGCCCTGTGGAGAGGCCACACGTGCATCGGCAAAGGGCGTCTTCGTCGGCTGCTCCGGCATGGTCGGACAACAACTCGAAACACAGCCAGAACCTCAGCGCCAACTCGAGTTACTCGAGCTACAACCAAGACGCATCCGGACCGGCGACGTCGAACGTCATGCACACATACCCGCCCCCACAGTTCCAGCACTATGGAGCTCAGGCCCAGCAACAGGCTCAGGCAGCCGTGTCGTACGGCGGCGATGGTGCATCGAGCTTCGCGGTGCGGTCGTACCCGCTACCGGCTGGAGCGAGCGGCATGCGACTCAACCCCAACCAGTACGCGTCCAACGGCTACCCCCCGGCCATCACGCCAATCACAGACTTCGCACAGGGCGGGCAAGTCTTCCACTCGCCGGTGGAAGCTGGGCCGTTCAGCAGCGACTTGCCGACGAATCTGTATGCTTTCAACAGGCCGATGGGATCAGACTTGGCGGGCGGCATGCCGATGGCGGGACAGGTGCGGAGCGAGCAAGTGAACGGCGGGGGACCGCTCCCTTACCAGCAACTGCCCTCATCATATCCCAGACAACAACAACAACAACAACAACAACAACAACAACAGGGGTATCGTGACTACGAATACTGATATCATAGCTTTCCTTGAGTAGGGGTTTCTTTCTTTGCTGTTCTCCAGACGGGGCGGGTTGAGCGAGGGTGTTCTGTTTGGCTGGTTTTACGATATCCCCAGGGCTCATGACGTTGGGTTGTGTAGCTACGATTCCTTTCTAACGGCCGCGGTGTACAGCAGAC
Organism: Diplodia corticola; assembly: GCF_001883845.1. Classification (NCBI taxonomy): domain Eukaryota; kingdom Fungi; phylum Ascomycota; class Dothideomycetes; order Botryosphaeriales; family Botryosphaeriaceae; genus Diplodia; species Diplodia corticola. The sequence continues at coordinate 74,757 of NW_017971565.1, read as the reverse complement.
GAGGGTGGTTGACAAAACGAATAGGAATCTAGTTTGTTGTGTTTTCCCATTGTGCAGCTGGCCAGGGATGGCGGTGCTGTGAGCGGGCAGGCATTCCTCGCGGTGAGGCGCGGAGGGTGAAGGGCGGGCCCGGATGTGGCAAGTCATCCGGCCCCCACACTGGAGGTTTTGGCCCCCAAGGTCAAGGCTTCGCTGCAGGTACGGCGGGCGGCACGACTCGGTGCCCATGGCGAGTGGGGCGCTGGCGGCGGACGGCGGCGGCGGCGGGCTGGGGCATCAGATGACGGGTCGAGGAGCGATGAGGTGCGACACAGCGAGTGGGCGGGCGAGCTGTGGCAGGCAGCAGGCAGCAAGGCTGGCTGCACCCGTCACCCGCTGCCCGCAGCCCAGCCCCGGCAGCCACGGCAGCAGCAGCAGCCGCAGCAGCAGCAGCAGCATGCATGCGTGTGTCTCCTTCCCGGCTGGGGTGCGCCGTTGCTTTTTTCTTCTGCTGCAGCTGCACTGCTGCACTCCCAACTCGCACAGCCGCGTCCTGCCCGCCCACGTCCACGCCCGCGCCCACGCCCGCGCCCTTTCGTCACACCGGCCTCCCGCCCGACCCACGCCCGCTCTCCTGCATGCTTGCCTAAGCCCGCAAGGCCCCGGCGGTGAGGGCGGCGGACAGTACTAATGCGCCCAGCGGCTCGTCTGCGCCGCAACCATTGCTCCCCGCACAATCCACGGCCCCGAGGCCAAGGCTGATTCCTGCTTCCTGATTCCCGATTCACGCCCGTCGCCCTTTGTTGAATGCGAGCTCGTCTCCAAGCAGCCCCGCCGGTGGCGACTCTCGCGCAGCCCTGCCCAGGGAATCCGTCAGTGCTGGCCGCACTTGCGAAGTCACTTGCGAGCCATGGCGCAGAACAGGTACCCGGCCTACACCACCTACGAAGCCGGCCCAGCCGTACGTAGCGTCCTCCCGCCTGCTTCTCCTGCGCGCCTGCATTGACGGCTGGCAGTACTTCAATGGGCCCATCAATGCTCCACCTCGCGTCTTTGACGCCCGCCCCGGCCCGCCGCCCGCCGCCGCCAAGCAGATGGAGCCCGGCATGCAGGCAATCCTGAACGGCGACCATGGCGCCCGCCATCCCATGCCGCGCCCCTTCGACACCTCCTACACCTACCCCGGCTACGAAGGCTCGTTCCATGGCACCTCCATTGACCAAGGCCTCCACGCCCTGCTAAGCGGCCACAGGCCTTACGCCTCCCCGCGCGACAGCGTGGCCTACTCCAATCCCATCGCCAACTTCTACCATGATGCCGACGGCCCGTGGAATAGCGTCCGCGCCACCAACCAGGCCCGGTCCTCGGCCGCCAGCGCCAACGTCGCCCTGGCCGTGCCCGGGCCCAACCTGGACTACAACAGCTACCGGCATGCGCCAGCATCCGAGATATCAGATTCGGGGTACGCCTCTCAAGCCGCTGCCTCTCAGTCCGTCGTCAACGCAAACACAGAGCCGACCGACTACAGCAGAGAGTGTGGCGATTTGCCCGTGCAAGTAAACAGCTTCTCATTCACAGCCGCTGCCCACAGCCCCCCCTCGTATGATACCACGTCTTTCCAGACCCGCAACGCCGACTGCGCAGACCTGAGCTCGGCCTCCCAGCCGACCGCTTCCCAGAAACAGCTGCAGTGTCCCCGTTGTGGAAATGTCGCAAAGTGTCGGTCCGACTTCAAGTGCGTACAGCCCTTCCGCACTTGGTTTCCTCGCTGCTCACCACCCATCATGCAGGAAACATGAACTCAAGCACACGAAACCCCACGTCTGCAACGAGCCGAATTGTCCCCGCAAAGAGGGTTTTGCCACGTCCAATGATCTCGACAGGCACAAGAAGAGCGTCCACAATGCGGCCGGCAAGACCAAATCCTTTCGATGCGCTGCCGATCGATGTAAGAACAAGGACAAGATTTGGCCGCGGCTGGATAATTTCAAACAACATGTAGAAAGAATGCACCATGGTTCAGCGGCAGATATGGCTGATATAATTCAACGGTACACCTTCGAAACGTCGAGTAGCTGCTCCACCACACTAATGGGAAATAGTTCTCAATTCTTTGGAGATACCGACACTTCTGATCCGGGCCCTTCAGGCACTAGATCCGCGTCACCAATGGATAACGCTCTGGCCGGGATAGGCTCGAAGTCCAAAGACTCCCCAGCTCCAGTGGTGAGCCAGGGTCTGGGCGACGATAGCTCCAATGCTCTTGTCTCGGATTTGAACCTCTCATCTTCCCATGAATATTCAAGGCCGCGCCAGTGGGAAGAAGCAAATTTCCGTCAATATCAAGATGACTACCCTCAGCCTCTTCGGATGTCGGGAGACCAGCAGCTTGCACAGAACTCACAGTCGGATGCGTCCAGGTTGAGGCAACTAGCTGTGGCTGCAACAGCCGCCTCCCAAGCCGCTAACCAGCTAGACTCCAAGGACGATTCACAGGCCACAGGGTCCAAAGCTCAGTCGTCTAAACGTACATCCGCCATTGAAGATGGACAGAAACGGCTGTACAGCAAATTCTCTAACATCATTGCGTCGAGCATCGCCAATGGCAATGCCAACGAATCGTTGAACAAGGCTGTGCTAAGAGCGCTGCTGGAATTGGATCAGAACAAGCACATTATTACCACCACCAGCAACCGGAAAGGCTCGGCAGCGAAAGAAGCCAAAACTTCGAGAGGTGCCGACAAATCGCCCCCAGGCTTCCGGGAACCAGGTAGAACAGAGATTACCATGTCCACAGCCGAAGTCAAGACAGCTCTGGCAGCACTCTCTAAGAGCTTCGCACAGAGACGGGATGTTGCTCCAATTGGCAAAACGGGCAAGCCGCAGGGCGTCAAATGCACCGAGTGCCCAAGAGTGTGTGCGCGTAGATGCGACCTGAGGTAACTCTTCCTCCCGACAAAGCCATGACCCGTTCACTTCGCCGATTGCTGACAGGAAACTGCAACAGAAAACACCTGAAACGCCATAGTAAACCCTACGGGTGCACCTTCTCCAAGTGCTACAAAGAGTTCGGCAGTAAAAACGACTGGAGGCGACACGAAGATGGCCAACACTGGCAACTCGAGACGTGGCGGTGCGAACAGCCGCCATGTGATGAAAGAAGCACGTGCTCCTCTCCTCCGTCACTGATTGATGACGACTCCTCTGTCTCTTCGAACGTCCAGGCAAAAGTTTGCGGCCACCTCTTCTACGACAGCAACGCTTTCTCCATCCATCTCCGCTCTCAGCACTCCTTCCCAAAGGACCAGATCTCTACAGAGCTCTGCATCCGGCGCATCGGTCGCAACAACCAATCGCGCTTCTGGTGCGGCTTCTGCGAGCGTGTACTCGAGCTCAATGAGCGTGGCCAAGCGGCCTGGAGCGAGCGCTACAACCACATCAGCCACCACTTTGACAAGGAAGACAAGCACATCCGCGATTGGCTGGACATCGACACCAACAAACGCAAGGGTAGCCTCGAGAGAGCGACGGACCGGCACAACGTCGTGGATGGGAAAGGTGATGGGCAGGACAACAAAGAAGGCGAATTCGGGAGGCCGGGCTTATTGAGGAAGGCGGCGGAGATTTCGGACGCAGACGTCCTGATTCTGGCAGTACCGAAGGACAAAGGTGGCGATGGGAGTGATGGTGGCTCGACAGCTGTCGCCGGGAGAAAAAGATCGCACAAGGAGATGGAGAGTAACGGTGGCGACGATGATGGCCATGCTCGTGCTCACACTGATGAGAGGGCGTCTCGACCGCGGGGCAAGAGCAAGCAGGGGCAGCTTCTGTTCTTCTGCGTAAGTCGAAATCCGGCTACCGTCGCCCTTTCACGTACCCTCTTTCCCCCCTTCGCCTCCCCTCTCCATTCCGTTTCACTGCTCACCATCGGCATTTTCTGTGTCAAGGCAGAGGAAAGAAGCTGACATACACGTCTGGTCAGTGTGGCTGCAACCAAGGACCCTATGCCTGGTCTCTCTACCAGAGCTGCCTCGACTGCGAACACGAGTTCTGCACGAGCTGCGACCGTCGCATACACGAGAGCTCGGCCGAAGAGAACATCGATTACAATCCTTGGAATCACCTTAATGTGAATCCTCGGGTTTGAAGTATACTCCTACGATTATGCCCCCCCTTGATTTTGTTTCTGTTTCTTCCCCTCCCCTTTTTTGTTCTTTTCTCATCGTTATCCCACATGCGTAGTTGGTTTCTGTGTGTCAGTACAGTGTGCGTGCATGCGAGCGTGTGTGTATGATGATGTTTGATCGTTTCCTTTTCTTTTCTCCCCCTAATTGTCGATGTAACCGTCGATGTGTCAAATGATGACAAATGGCCCGTGAGGGAAATTTTTCCAACAATCGTTGATGAGGGGGGCACGGTTTCATATCGTTTCACTGCTGGCACAGGAGCAAACGGGACGAAGTATGGTTCTAATTGAGGAGGAGGAGAAAGAGTTGGGACGAATTAGAGTCACTGTTCCGTTTCCCACCCCACCTCCCCCCATTTCCTTTTTTTTTTTTTTGCCCTCATCTTCTCCTCCCCATCCTCTTCGGGGCGCAAGCTCCTGAACGCGTATCTAAAACGATGAAAAGAAAACGCTTACTACATCTCAAAACCCTGACTGGTTTTATATATCTGTAAAGGACGAGCGAGAAAAACTTACCAACAGGGTCGTTTGGTCGGTCTTAAGGATTCCGTCTGGAACAGAAATATCTTATCGTCAAGCTCTGAGGCCATTTCTGGTACCTTTAATGTTCAGGGAGTCCGGCTCTACGATAGCCTCGCTTATATCTATGTGTGTGTGTGTGTTGCATATGGCATGACAGACCCGATTTAATTCCTAAATCGAGTAACGTCACGTACTTATATCTAAGGGGAGAGAGAGAGGGAGCTACCTCGCTAAGGACGTGCTAATAACAGACATTCCCGCAGTAGAAGTTACGCAAAGACGCCAAGAACGAAGGAGCGAACAGCACGACCACGGCCTAGAATGGAAGAACACAAGGCAGTCTAGCACAGGGTGACGTGTTCTGGGTATGTATGTATATATCCATGCATGTATGTATGTATGTGTATCTGTATGTATCTCACGCGTCACCATCAAGCTCTTTAACCTTCCTTCGTCATCGGGGAAAGAGAAGAGATGGAGAGAGGGAGAGAGAGGGAGAGGGAGAGCAACAACGAAAGAAGGAGAAGAAGAAAAACGGGGGAATAGCAGCCTCCGTCCACCCTCCAGTCACTATACCACCGCCCCTCCATTTTTTAATCCTCCAAAGGAGAAGAAGAAGAAGAAGAAGGAGAAGCAAACCCAAGCTAAACCGGATGAAATACACAAATCCTTCCCGGCGTTTCTCAAAAAAAAAAAATAGATGAATAAATGACGCCCCCTCCCCCACTGATCGCCACCATTAGATTCCTCGGTCCTTCGTGTTTCAGCAGAGAGAGACAGAGAGACAGACAGGGAGAGAAGAGAGAAAGAGAGAGTGTGTCTGTCTCTCAGAAAAGAAAACAAAAGATTATGCCGCCCACCTGCCTGTCCGTCCGCCCGCCCGCCCGCCCACTTGCATATATGCCTTGCATCATTCACGCATCACGCACACAAGAAACCCCATCACTTTGCCCGCTGAAGAAGATATGGACTCCAAGAAATCGACTGTGAAAACGTAAGAAGAAAAAAAAAATTGAATGAACGCCAAACGCTAATGCCATTTCCCTGACGATGTTGTAAATTTTACAAGCGTTAGGCAGCGTATGATAAAGGGGAGTATGAGAAGAAAATGATGAAAGGGTGCGCGTCATGTCATCCATCATTCAGCGAAACAGCCCGCCCACGACTCCCGTCGTCCGCTGCTGCGTTATCGCCGCGCGCTGAAGCTGCTCGCCCGCGTCTTCGTCCTTGATGGCCGAAGGGCCGTCTCCCTCTGCCGTCGTCGATTGTGCACCACCGCCGCCGCTGCCGGGGGGGCCTTGGGGGAAGCTCAAATGCGACATCAGACCCGGGTTGTCGTAGATGTCGCGGGCCGTTGCGGCGCGGTGGTGTGAGGAGTCTGCTTGATTCGCCGCCTCGCGGGATGGATGCGAGCCCGGACGAACGGGCGTGTCGACCGGCGGCGCACGGTTCCCTTGGGTGCGGTTCACGGCTTGCTTTATCTGAACGATTGGCGACTCGTACGCGTCACGTTGTGCCGCGGAGGTTGGTTCTCGTGCTGTGCCGGATGGGGGGTTCGACTGCATGTCTATTGTTGATGCCGAGCCATTCGGCACTTGCAAGTCAAGTCGGTCTCTTTGAGCGGCTGGGGTCGCGAAAGGATTGCCGACTGCGCGCTGTTGAGACCCTGGGGCCTGGTAGTTGTTGTGGGTATGTGCGGGGTGCTGGGGGTTTGCCCAGGCATTCTGCTCGAAGAACTGCTCCTCGGCCGCAGCTCTGTCGGCATGCGATGGGTCGGCAGGTCCTGCTGGGCGGGCTGGTGGTGGTGCTGTACGAACCGGTATCTGCAGTAGATGTTCAGCCACTGATTGATCTGCCTATGCACAAACGAGGACACTCACTCCCATTGCAGCCAGATCCTGGTCCGTTTCTGGGACACGCGCGGCGGCGAGGTCGGGTGCTGCGGGGAAGCCAACATGTTTTGCGATGCCAGACAAGATAGACACTTCCAAATTGTAGGCCGTTTGTTGCTGCACTTGCTGCGACCGTTTTTGGGTGAACTTGACGCTGTAGTCCCGCTCGTTTGTTCCCCAATAGCGCCTCTCTCTTTGCAGCTGTGTTACCCGTTTGTTACACTCAGACAGAGTGTCCATTCGAAGCTCGGCGATATCGTGCATGTATTGCCCATGTACCGAGTTGCGCATAGCCACGTACTGCTTTCTGAGTATGTCCTTTTTCAATCCTAATCGAACTTCTTCCTGCCGAGTCTTTTCATCGCGACGTTTGTCGACAGCTTGTAGCATAAGGAGGTATTCATGATGGGTAGAATCAGGTCGTCTCAACTGATCAAGCTCTAGGGAGAGCCTGTCAAGCTGTTCCTCCAGCCGTCTAATCACTTGGTCAGCGTTTGTTCCATGGTAAGCATCTCGGAGTCCTTACTTCTTTTGGAAGGCTAAGAATTGTTTTTCAATCTTATTCAGCTCCTCAAGGGCGTTGTGTTTCCGACCACCTGACGAGTCGTTAGTAACTGCTTCGCAAAAAAAAAAAAAAGCCCAAATACCTACGCTCTTCTTCAATTAATGTTGAGTCCTCACCCTCAAGCTCAGCTTCGTGAGCTTCATCGTCCTCAGCTTCTTGAGGCATCGCGGCATGTTCGTCGTTATCTTGAGACTTCCCCTTCCTGCCTTTCCGTTGCCCCTTCTTCCCTTTGGACTTCTTCGAGCCCGCGGAAACGTCATTTGTCGCTTCTTGCGCGGTCTCTTCGTTGTCGTCTCCCTCAGCAAGCGGTTCCTCGATCTCTTTGGGCGTGTGGTCTCCCCTTTCCTCGGCGACGGGCTCTTCACCCTCGCCATCGACGTCCATAGGGTCGCCGTTCAGCTCGACTGGCCGGGTGGGGCTGGGGCGTTTCCGAGAGGGCTGTTCGTTGTCCAAATCGTCCGCAATGGACGACAGAGCGCTACTCGATCGCTTGCGCTTGCGCTCGCTACCTTCGGGCGAGGCTGAGTCCTCAGCGTCGGCCTCGGCATTGTGCTTGCTTTCGGCGGGAAGCTCGTCGTCCTCGTCACTGAGGTCGTCGTCATCCGAGTTTGCCTTGCGTTGCCGTGTAGGGAGGGCAGGGCTCTGGCTAAGGTTCTCCGGTTCTGCCGTTACTGCAACCTTCGCTAGCTTGCTGGGGCTCCGACCTTCGGCACCATTTGTGACGTCGGTCGCCGTGCGCGTGGATTTGCGCGGAGTGCTGTCAATGCGCTCCGTCTCTGCCTCGGAGTCGTTTTCTTCGGCTGCGGGCGATGCGACGTCTCGCAACACGGCCTCGTCGCGGTCCTCGATGCTCTCCTCTGGCTCGCTGAGGCTGCTCGAGCCCTCGTCGCCAACATCAGCGATACCCCCATTTTGCTCGTTGTCATGCTCGTTCGTCCCGTTCGTGTCGGCAGACATTGTCGCGAGAGCTTCGACCGGGGCGGTGCCCGTGGGTGTGTCCTGGGCGGTGGAGCTGTTGCGCAGGTGGGGTACGTCGCGCGGGAGGGGAGGAGAGGCAGGTTCTGGCGACTCCAGAGGCTCGGGGGTGGGAGCTTTCGCAGGAATGTGCGTGGGCGTCGAGTGGGCGGTATCTAGCAGCGAGAGGGTGTGTGAGTGGTTTTGCTTGTGACCCCCAGAGCTCAATGACGTGTGTGGGCGGTCGCGACGGTGGGCATACGTGGGACAGAGGCGATCTCGGCGCTTGGGAGCTACCACACAGCTGGCACGGCGCGACAACGATGGCCGTCAGAGCCATGGGCGGCGTGGGCAACAGAGGGCGACTTACCAGTCGTGGTGGTTGCTGCGCCGGTCTCTGGGGCGGTCTTGGACCTACTCCTGCTGCTCCGGTGCAGCGTGTGCATAGTGCGCCGGCGTCAGTGGCCCACCAGACGATGTGTAGAGCGGTGCAAAGCCTCTGGCCGGCTCTCGGGGGCGGGCGGGCGAAATTGGACGATTGCGGGTGAAATGCACGATCGGCCGCGCGGGAGCAGTGCGGGCGTGAGGGAGGCGGCGAGCTGGGGTCCGCGGTCGAGATGGAGCGGTCGCGGGGGGAGAAGGCGGCACAGAAGGGCGGAGGGCGGGCTGAGCGGGTGGGCACCGGAAGCTCTGGGCTGGTGGGCGTGGGGAGGAGTGTTTTGGCGGGTGATCTCTCGTCTCGCAGCTCTGCACTGGAGCCGTCCAGGGCACACGCCCGCCCGAAAGCCCGCTAGCGTTCGCGTCGGCGATAGAAAATGTCGAAACGCCGATCCCAGCCCGCGTTTCTTTCTCGCGCCTGCCCAGCGACAATTAAAAAAATAAAAAAACAACTCCCACCATGGCCAAGGACAGGAGCAAGAAGCCTGCTGCGGCGCCGGCCGCCTCTGACGCCTCGTTAAAGCTTACCGCCAGCAAGAAGGCCATTGACCCGACCCTGGCCTCGCTCTTCGCGACCAGTGTAAGCTTCAGAACTTCTGTACACCCTCATAGCTACATTCTCATGGTGTTTTCCAGGTCGGTCCCGCGAAGCCGCGCCCCAAGGAGGCCTATCAAAAAGCGCCGCCGAAAACTGCGCCGGAAGCCGAAGACGATGACCAAGACGACGACGACGACGCAGTGGACGAGGACGACGAGGACCTCTCCAGCATTGACGAGGAACTTCCGGAGGACAGCGATGAGGAGGACGATGAGGACGAGGACGGCGATACGGTGATGCGCCCTGCAGAGGACGCCAGTTCTGGCGAGGATGCCACAATCCCTGTCCACGAAAGCGTAGCTGCCGCCCAAGGCGAGAAGTCGCAGCGCAAGCGCAAGCGCAAGGGCGACGTAGACGAGCTGGAGGACGTATACATGCGCAAGCTCGAGAAAGAAGAGGCCAAGGAAGAGGCCAAGAGGGAAGCAGAGAGGAGTACCAAGCGCCAAAGGAAGGAGGACGGCGAGGCCGCGTCGTCTGATGAGGAGGTGCTCTCTGACGACGGTGGAGACGAGGATGCCGCTTCGGACTCAGACGCTGAATCCGACTCCGAGATACCCCAGCACGAGACTCAGGCTTCGCAACCCAAGGCCGAAACCGAGTTGGAAAAAGCTTCCCGCACCGTGTTCCTCGGAAACGTTTCGATCAACGCCATCTCGGACAAGTCGGCGAAGAAGACGTTGATCAAGCACATGTCCTCTTTCCTATCCGACCTCCCGGAGCATAAGCCTCCGCACAAGTTTGATTCGATCCGCTTCCGCTCCACGCCCTTTTCGACGTTCATCCCCAAAAAGGCCGCGTATGCCACCAAGGAAGTCATGGACGAGACGGCGCACAGCACAAACGCCTACGTCGTCTACACCACGAATCAGGCTGCGAGGGAGGCTGCAAGGCGTTTGAATGGCACTGTGGTGCTGAATCGCCACCTGCGTGTCGACGAGGTTGCTCACCCCGCCAAGACCGACCACCACCGCTGCGTTTTCGTCGGAAACCTCAGCTTCGTCGACGACGAGAGCATGATCCAAGAGGCTGAGGCGAAGCGTTTAGGGAAGGAAGTCAGGAAGAAGAAGGAGCCTGGTGATGTAGAAGAGGGTCTGTGGAGGACCTTCGGCAAAGCCGGCACCGTTGAGAGTGTTAGGGTCATCCGTGACCCCAAGACCAGGGTTGGAAAGGGTTTTGCCTATGTGCAATTTACGGTGAGATTCCATACGGAAACGCGACATTTTGTTAGATCGTATCCGACTGACAGCTCCTCAGGACGAAAACGCCGTGGAGGCAGCTCTGCTGTACAACGACAAGAGGTTCCCGCCCATGCTCCCGCGCAAGCTCCGGGTCGTGCGCGCCAAGGGCATGAAGCGCAACAAGACCAACTCGGCAACCTCGACTCGCCCTGTCTCGACCAAGGGCGTGTACAACCCCAAGGTCTCTGCTGAGGAGAGGTCCATGCAGGGCCGTGCGGCCAAGCTCCTCGGAAAGGCCGGTGCTGCCAAGATCAAATCCGCTGGCAAACCTGGGGGGGCCCGGGACTTCAAGAAGGAGGATAAACCCGCCAACGGCTTCAAGACCCCCGAACAGTTCGTCTTCGAGGGCCATCGCGCAACCGAGAAGCAAGGCAAGACCGGGTTGAAGCTAGGCGGAAAGAAGGGCAAGAAGAGCGGGAAGCCGGCGTCGAGAAGTAGCAAGAGAGGCGCGGCATGGAAGGCTCAAGGAGGAAAGAAAGCTTGAAGCAGGCAGTATTTTTCCGCACGTGCATTGTTATGGGGTTCGGCGTAGGATAGCAAAAGTACCGAGAATTTCATCGAGCGTGGTGCAGTGGCCGACGAGGCAATCTATCCCTTTCTCAAAGTGGTCAACAAACGGGTGAAACGTTACGTCAACAAGGGCGCCAGGCTCACAATTACTTTCTCAAATAAGCATCCTTTGCCTAAAATTTGTATCTGCATGCATTATGTGCCTGGAGTACTTATTTGAGGGATTGATGTCGTCAGCACGACATGGAAGGGGATTATTCTCTACGATCGATCATGGCATCCGGCTGAAGTTGAGACGGGTACCCTACGAACACAGCCAATTTCCCCCACAAGTAGGGTGCATACCACTAGGTCCGTCGGCAAAGCTATTCTACATATGGTATTATTTAGCCTTGATGGAAGTTTCTAAAAGCCAAACAAGGTAAGACAGTGCTTCGCATGCCTCAGTCTATTGAGGTCACTTGGTTTAGTTCACTCTATCATTCTCATTTACTCGATTCATTTCAGAGCTCAAGCAGAAAGAAAATCCTTAAACCAACGACATAGCACTCATCAGCTAGACGTCAACGCACATGACTAGATTTCTCCTTTTATTTTTCAAGAAAAAAAAAGGAAATGGAGACCACGCCACTACTTCCTTACAACTGCAACCTGAACGTCGCCACCTCAAACGCCCTCAACTCGACCTCCACGCCACCATTGTCTACATCCAACTCCTCCCCGTCATCCTCGAGCAAGTTCGTCTTGAACACTTTCTTGACAGGAACCTTGCCCCACTCGATTCTACCTCTCGCCCTACCGCCAAGTGAGTCGTACACGCGCAGGATGACGCTCCTACCCGTGCGCTTCGGCAGCTCGCCACGCGAGACGTCGTCATCGTCCTCGCCGCGCTTGACCGTATCCAAGATGAGGGCGTCGGAGCCTACGATCTTGAACGTCGATAGCAAGCCCTCGACATTAGATGGGTTGGAGTGCGCTCGGAACTTGACCGGATGGTTGAAGTTGAACGCGGTCTTGACCGTCTTTGCGCCGACGGGGCCAGAGTGGGGCAAGATGGCGTAGCGGATGCGGTGGGATCCCATGTCCGCGTGTGCGTCCGGTGCCTTCGGTGCGCGGAGGAGGGACAGGCGCATGAGGTTGCCGCAAGTGGCGAAGCCGTACTTGGAGTCGTTCAGGATGGAGACACCGTAGCCGGCTTCGGACAAATCGGCCCACTTGTGGCAACAGACTTCAAACTTGGCCATGTCCCAAGTCGTGTTGTAGTGCGTCGGCCGGCGGACGATACCGAACTGGGTCTCATATGATGCTTCTTGGCTGACAATATCCACTGGGAACTCCACCTTCAAAAATTTCATCGACTCATGCCACTCGACTTCACTCTCCATTTCAACATACGAGGGCTGATCGTCCACGGTAGCCGAGAGGCTGACGGTAGTCTTGACCCAACTCCTGTCGCTGATCCTTGTCTCAATGACCACACTCGCGCGGTGAGGTCCGTCCTCGGAGATTGACCATTGGCTCGGCTTGAGCTCCTGGCGAGATTCAAGGTGGTAGACCTCAACATCCCAAGCCTGCCAGTAGAGTGGCTTGTCGTCAAAAATAACCAGTTGGTTTGCCTTCTTGCCGGATGGGATGATCTCGCGCTTAGCCTGGCGATCGAAGAGGGAGGTGATGACACCCTGGTCAATCTCAACCTTGTATTGGCTGTTGGCAAGCTGATAGACATCCTTTCTGATCTCCTTGATAGAGACCATCGACTCCGTCGAGACAGGCTTGATGTGGAGGATACCAGTGGCGCCTTCAGCTTGACCATGCGAGATCTCGGAGAGCTTAACAATCTCGCTGCGGTCCCAAGGCAGAGTGTTCAAACCGACCATCTTGCTACTGGAACTGGGCTTTTCGTCAAATCCAAGCGCGTACAGGGCATCTGACAGGAGCTTCTCGCCGGTTTGGAAGACCTTCTCATAAAGCTGGACTTATGTTAGCAATCGAAACAGTAGGGGTGTATATGAGAATACCTCATCCGAATCATCGTAACACATTTCGATGGAGCTGCCAGGTAAACAATCGTGGAACTGGCAGAGCAGAGTCGACTCCCACATATCATCGATGGCCTCCTTGGGATATTTATACGTCGACTGCCCACCCTGAACAAGGTCCTTAATGCTCGCAAGAGTTGCAAAGTACTCAATGTCGTGTAGAAGGATTTCCGATTTGCGGTTGTTGCGTTTGTTGTTCGCCTGGGTCGTGTAGGTCCCTCGATGCAGCTCAAAGTACAGCTCACCATACCATGTTACGAAGTCAGTGCCCTCTTCGGCCTTCTTCTCGAGCTTTGCGAAGAAGTCATCCACCGAATCACCCAGCTTGACTCGGGGAAGAAGGCCAACGTTATCGCTGACGCCGCGGCAACGCCTCAACTTCTCGACGTGCTCCCAGGTCGGGCCACCACCGCCGTCACCCTTACCGAAGACGAGGAGAGAAGTTGCGTCTTGATCCAAAGACTTGTGCTGGGTCACACTCCGCTTGACATCCCCGAAGTGAGCCTCTGCTGTGTAAGTCTCCGCCGGAGTCATATGGCAGATGACTTGACTACCATCCAGCGACACCCAGTTGAAAGTGGTATGGGGGAAGTTGTTGATGTTGTTCCAGCTGAGTTTCTGGGTAAAGAATCTGCTCATACCTGCCAGTCTACATAGCTGGGGGAGTTGGGTGCTGTAGCCAAAGGTATCGGGTAGCCAGAAGGTCTTGCATCTCTGACCAAAGTGGCTCTCGAAGAAGCGCTGACCGTACACGAACTGGCGCACTAGCGACTCTCCACTAGGCATGTTCGTGTCGTGCTCTACCCAGCTACCGCCGATGGGCTGGAACCTCCCCTCCTTGACCTTCTGTTTCACGCGGTCATAGACCGAAGGGTACAGCTGCTCAAGCCATTTGTACTGCTGAGCCTGAGAGCAGCAGAAGCGCAGTTCGGGATAGCGGTCCATCAAGTCGCACTGGTTGGACCATGAGCGGGCAACCTTTCGCTTAGTCTCGGCCCATGGCCAGAGCCAGCAGGTGTCAATGTGGCAGTGGCCAATGCCACTTATAATGGCCTCCTGAGGACCATCATACACGGCGGCCGAATCGACCTTGTCTCCCAGATACTTCTTCGCTATCTTGCGACCCTCTTTGATGGAGTCGTTGCTGCCGTGGCCGGCAATGAAAGTGTCCATGATCGAGTTGCATACCTGAAGCGCCTGATGGGACTCCCAGGAGTCTCCAGGGAACTCTCTCGCGCAGTCTCCAATGATCCAGAAGTCAATGTACAGAGCCCGGGCGTCCAGGTTGATGGCTGCAATGTCGGCCTTGTGCAGCTGGAAATACTTGTTCGGATTGGGCGGCTGGATGGAGTCACCGCCGGGGGCATTGCCGAACATGCCGTTGCAGGCCATCTCGATATAGAAGACATGTTCTTTGCCGTCCCTATAGCTGTGGGGCAATATCCACTCGGTACGTTCGCCACCACCGGTCAGACCATGCACCGGATCGCCGTCCTCGGTCCAGATAAGGCCCTCGTTGTTGGCGTCCCAATGGAATTCGAGATGGTTCTTGTGGCGGAGCTCGTCGGGCACGGTCAGGTGAATGCGGAACCAATGGGTTGCCCAGCTGGGACCAAAAGACTCGCCGACGTGGGTAGGCCGGAATTCGTGCCTCGTGGCTTCCTTGAAGGTGGGACGGGTGAGGTCGGGAGGCGAGTAGACGAACAGCTTGACATGGTCGTTGCCGGAAGCGCGGGCTTCGGTGATCTTCCTGTAGTGGCATGAGCAGGTACATGGATTGGAGCACACGGGGAAGGCGCAATTGGAAACTCACGGCAGAAGGCCCGTGGACTCGTACTGGCCGCCAGAGGTGAACTGACGCAAGCGATCGAGGTAGATCTTATGGATCTGCTTGCCGACGGGGCCGGCGGCAAGCTTGGGGTACTCCTTGGAGGGGGCCATTCTGGAGGGGAGTTGTGTTTCGCCGCCCATGGTGAGATGGTTGGGAAGCTTCTGGACAGCGGTGGAGAGGGCAGGAGCTCGGGGGTAGCTGCAGCAGCTGCAGCTTACATGTCCTTGCAGCTTCCCAGGCCCGTCGTGTCGCGCTAAGCCGGGAGCTTGGGGCCGCCAACCCCGCTCAGCCAACCCCGGCCAGCCATCCCCAGGGGTCACCAGACGCCCAGTGCGAGCCTCTGCCCTGCTCCGCCCAGCTCCGCCCAGCTCCGTGCACGTCATGCCACCCACCCTAGACCTGTCTCCAATGCCGCCGTCGTCGACCAGCACGCTTCCGGCTCGCCCAATTCCATCAGTAGTAGAGTCCAGCAAACCAGCTTTGCTTACGTCCAGTCTTCTGAACCACTTCATCCAAGAGTTCCTCCTCAACCCACCTTCCTGAAACGATGCAAGTTGGATTGGTGCCTGCGGGAGACCGGCAAGATTGAGTCCCATGAACATAGCCGTGCTTGCCACCTTGATCCATTCCTGCGCAAGTTTTTTGAAAGCATTACATTGTGCAAGCATACACGGTAACTGATTACTCCAATCAATGCTGCGAAGCTCGACGCTGCCAGCCTGTCTAAGTGCCTGGGTCGATATATCCATAGCAACTCGGTATCCATCAAGAAGAGAATGTCCCCTTTCCAACGCCATTCCACACCAAGCCTTCCTTCACGCCTGGCCTCGCTCTAAGCCGCGGTAGCCTGCGCTTCGGCCTGATCTCTCTGTTCCCGTTCCATCTGCTCGAGGAACACTTCCCACGTCTCTACCGTGTTGGCGAAGAAGTTGATGTGGGCGTCCGTCAGGTCTCCCAGGGTGTCCTTGAACTCCAGCGATTTGATCCGCTCAAAGTCCTGGATTTCCTTGACCGTCTGCTCGTCGAAGGCTTCAGACGTCCTCTTTGCATCCTCCACTTCGCGCGTCAGACGCTCTATTTGCAACTCGAGCTTGCGCACGCGGTCACGCCGGCTCTGCTCATGGTCCACCCCACGAATGTCCTCCACCTTGGCACGCAGGAATCCGGACGCGCCGAGCGCAGCCGTGCTGGAGGCACTGGCAAGCGTGTCACGGTCCGCCGCGGCCTTGGTCAGGTAGTCGGTCAGGCTTTCGAAGTCCAGTTGCTTGTTCTCGCGTGTCTTGAGGAGTAACTTGACCGCGTCGATGTAGGCATCCATGTCGCGGAGAGAACCCAGGTAGTCGTGTTCGGTGTGGTTGTGAAGACCGCGCAAGCCCTGGCTCGTTGTCTCAACGCTGGTCGCGAAGCTGGTGAGCGACTGCTCGACGCCAGCTTCCAGCGCGACTAGCTTCTGGCATTGCGCCGCGAGGTCGCCGTAGTCGGCCGAGAGATCGCCCTGTCGCCTGGCCACGCGCGTCACCACCTTCTCCACCAGTCCCAAGTCCTCGTCCAGCTTGTCTGCCCGCTCGCGCACGTCCACAAAGCGCTTGTCCGGCTTGTGCACCTTGCTGAATGCACCCATAAGCGTGTCTGTGAAGCTGTCGAACACGCCGCCTGAGGCTTGCTCTGCGTTGGTCCCGCTCATACTACGCTGAGGTCGCGAGCGCATTGTCTGGTTCCAATCGCTGCTCTCAAGGAACAGCAGGAAGATGGCGGAGCGGCGGAGCACCGGGTGCTGCGTCAAGCGCTTGAGAAAGCGACGCAGTGAGCTCGCTCGCCGTTGCGTAAAGTCCGGGCCGAAACGGTCTCCCCTCACGTACTCCATCTTGTGCTTGTCGGGTAGCGGCGGCACGGCGCATTGCGGATACTCTTTGCTCAGTGTTTTCCACAGGAAGACAAAGTCTGTGAAGCGTCGCCGCGCCGTGAACTCGGGCCGCTGGAAGGACTGGAAATCGCTCTGTGGTAGGGCGGAGAGAGCCAGTCAGCATTCTGTCTTCCGTCAGGCAGCTTCGCAACGGTAACGGGACTCTGTACCCTAGTCGTAACAAGGTAAGATATGTAGGCATCCTTGGTGCCGTCGTTCTCTTTCTGGGGCTTATCCACGGTGCACTCGAGCATGCCTTCGCTGAAGTCCGTGTCCGCCATGGCGAGATCGGCTGGGGAATATTTTTTTGAAGATGGACGGGAAGCGGGCGTTGCAGCGGGGGCGTTGGGCTCTGGAGCTGGACAACTGCAGATCCAGGGCGGGCGTGTTATGAGGTTGGTGTCCGTGCTTGGGCGATGACGAAGTTCACTGGCGGCGGAGAGAGCGGCCGCCAAAGCCCGCCGGGCAGGCGACGGACGCGAGCATCGGACCCGGCTCTCCGGCGCAGTATTGTAGTATACCTAGGTAGGTCTGCTCTCACGCCTCAACCCAGCTATGCTTGGCCCTGGCGTTTCTCATCGCCGCTCCGTTTGCCAAACTGCGTAATCGAGCCGTGCCGATAAGAACAGCAGATAAGTCACTGCCATGTTTCTCGTATGATTGTGAATTGTTGTTGGGAAAGGTGAATTGCTATACAAGCTCATTGAGCTTCCTCAGGAATTCGGAAACGACCGATGCTATGAGCAAAGCCAGCGCGTATGACGGCGGCAGGTACCCTAACGCCAAAACTCCAAGCTTCCATATGTTACATTTGCCTCTGAACAGATTGATTCATCCGGGCTTTGACTCTTCTTGCGCCTACAGCCCGAACTTCCTTTCAAACTCCTTGAATAGCTTGGGGCTGATCTCATCGCTGGAGTTGCCCTGCACTTCCCAAAGAACGGCCTTCTTATCGTAATGCTCGAGGAGGGGAGCGCTGGTCTCCTCGAACTTCTTTAGTCGCGAAAGCCAGACCTCGGGGCTATCGTCTGCGCGCCTGGTCAGTTGCTCGCCAGTGACATCGTCCTGACCGGGCACCTTGGGCGGGTTGAACGTGGTGTTGTAGACCCGCCCCGAGGGCTCGTGGACCCATCGGTTGCAGATGCGGTCAAGAATTACTTCCACTGGGGTCTTGAAGTTGACGACCAAGTTGATGGGGATTATGTCGTCGATTTGCTTCGCCTGCGCGGCGGTGCGCGGGAATCCGTCGAGGATGAAGGAGGCCGAGGGAGCGTCAGAATAGCTGAACTTGGAGGTATTGAACGGCGAGGGGATGAAGACATCATCCACGCTCTCCAGCGGGATCTCTGCATCGGGCGAGGCGAAGTTGACCTGGTACGGCCTTACGGTGTCCGGAACAAGCCAACCACGGGTATTGAGCTCGTTGATTATCAGGCGCACCATCATCGCGTCTGGGACCAGCGCGCCCGTCTTCATCTTCATCTCGGCCTGGATTCCTGCAGCGCGATTCGCATTAGAGGTGCCGGCGGCGTCTTATTGGGTTGCGGGCGACCTACCCAGGGGTGTGCGGTTGCGCACATTGTTGCGCAGAAGGTCGCCGGAACTGATGGAACTTAGCTGGGGGAAGCGCTTCATGAGACGCTCTGATTGCGTGCCTTTGCCCACGCCGGGGGCGCCGACAAGAATGACGCGCGCAGCTCGCGATAGGTCCCGAATCATCGCGAAGAGAGTGCTGCGGAGTGACGTGAGGGTGTAATTACAGATTGTGTGGCGATTGACTGCGGCGGCCGTGCTGCGAAAAGCAAAGGCGTTGAGAGGGTATGTTATTAGAAAAGAGAGAGCACACAGGAACGGGTCAGAACACCATAGCGTCCGAGGCAGCCGATAAACAGGAAATAGAAATGGAAACCCGGAAAGGATGGAGGAGCTGGGCGCACGAAAGGCAGGCAAGCTAAAGTCAATCGCGTAAGCCGTCGGCGGCGGACTTTGGGGTGGGGGAAAGCGTTGAGCTCAGCCGAGGGTTCCCGGCGAGTCATGCATCCTCGAATCACCGCCGTGCCATTGACACCCTCACGCCTTTCCTCTGCAACGAGGCTGCGAGTCCAACATGGCAACAGCCGAGTCGGTCGCATGTGAAGGGCCAGCGCGGACGGAGGTGTGCAGCCAGCATCGCACAAGCCTTGGCCGCGCCAGTAATAATGCGAACAGGCCCTGGCCAACCGGAAGGGGTGCTGCGCAAGCAGACCGCAAGCAACAAACCGCGAAATGGACGACGAGAGCACCGGAGCAGCGGCCGGCCAGACGGCTCCATTTATCAGGAGGCAGGCACAAAGGGCCAGCGCATCCAGCGCAGCAGCGCCGGCGGCTGGGCAGGCAGGGCAGGCTGGCCGATGGGTCGCGCAACTCCGACATCGCCCGGCGGGCGCACGTGTCTGCGGCCAGCAGCGGCGGACCCTTGGGCCACGCTGTCCCCGGCCCCGTGTGCGCAGCACAGCAGCGCGATTCGGCGCGGCGTCGCGCTCGGGGCAGAGTTCGGCGCTCGGGGGCTGCGGCGTGCTGCGGCGTGCGGGTTCCAGAAGCGTGACGAAGCCGCCAAGGCCCCGCTTCCCCTGCCGCTGATCCTCGCTGGCGGCCGGAATTTGCTGCTTAGCTGCCGCTGCCAACTGCAAACGTTGAAGCATCATCCTCCTTCACGTCGCATTCTCCCTCTCCATCTCCGCCGCGCCCAGCATCCATCGCCCGTTTCTGGTCGACTGCTTCCTTGTCGCCGCCTGTCGCTCCCTTCCCGCCTGAGCTGCGCTCAGCATGTCGTTCAACCGCTCCGCCTCCATGGTGACGCCAATCCTCCTGAGAAACGCTGTCAGAACTCCGCGCAGAAACCCCAGATTGTTCCCCCACGACATATCAGCGATCGCCGCCCTCGTCTCCAGACAGCGCTATGCCACAGACACCTCCACATCCTCCCAGTCGGGCGGCAACTTCCCTCCGCCCGGTTTCAACGCCCAGGAGGCGAAGAAGCCCCTTCCCAAGGAAGACCAGCAAAAGTCGCAGTCCGCGCTGAAGTCGCAAGCCGACAAGGACTCCATCAAGGTTGAAATACCGAGAGACAGCCCCACTGCACACCCCAAGACTGATGCCGCCGAGGCAGAAAGCTTGATCGAGCTTGCTGCGGAGCAGGCGACAGCAGACAAAATAGAGCAAAAGAAGCTCGCCAAGAAGATTGAGGAGCACAAGAACCTCACTCTGTGGCAAAAAGTCAAGAAGGAGGCCAATCACTACTGGGATGGCACCAAGCTGCTCGGAACTGAGGTCAAGATCAGCACCAAGCTGGCTTTGAAAATGGCGGCGGGCTACGAACTAACCCGCCGCGAAAACAGACAGGTATGCTCCAACTACACGCCCTGAAACAAATTGCATCTGCTAAATCGCGCACAGCTTCGCCGTACTGTCCAGGACCTTGGTCGCCTCGTACCCTTCTCTGTTTTCGTCCTTGTCCCATTTGCTGAGCTCCTCCTGCCTGTTGCGATGAAGTTGTTCCCCAACATGCTTCCGAGCACATACGAGGGCCAGAAAGCCAAAGACAACAAGATCACCAGCATGCGCGCGACCCGGAAGGAAGTCAGCGACTTCCTCCGCCACACACTACAGGAAGGCGGTTTACCCGTCAGCGCTGCAAATGCTCAGCGCGAGGAGTTCACCCAATTTTTCCGCAAGGTGAGTTTGCCCAAAGGCTGGGTTCTGGGGGGCAATGGCTTACATTCCAATAGATTCGCAGCACCGGCGAGGATCCCACCCAAGCCGATGTTATCAAGGTCTGCAAGATCTTCAAGGATGACCTGACTCTGGACAACTTGTCTCGCCCTCAGCTTGTTGGAATCTGCAAATACCTGGGTCTGAACACCTTTGGCACCGACAACATTCTCCGCTACCAAGTCCGCCACCGTATGCGCCAGATCAAGCGTGATGACAAGATGATTTTCATCGAAGGCGTCGAGTCCCTCTCTGTCCCCGAACTCCAGAATGCTTGCGGCAGCCGTGGTCTTCGGACTCACGGCGTCAGTCCGGCTCGCCTTCGGGAGGATCTTCAGATGTGGTTGAATCTCCGTCTCAAGTACGGTGTGCCGTCAACACTTCTCGTCTTGAGCAACGCTTTCATGTATGGCCAAGGCAAGGAGACGGAGATGGAGACTCAGATCGATGCTTTGAAGGCCGTCCTCTCCAGCATTCCCGAGGAGTTGTTCCACGAGATCGAGCTTGAGGTACACACGGCCGAAGGTGCTGCGACCAACAAGCAGCGCCTTGAGGTCCTGAAGGAGCAGCAGGAGCTTATCGAGGAGGAGAGCGAGCAATCGGGCAGCACTGGTGAGGCGACTGCCTCGTCGACACCGAAAGATGACAAAGATATCGACGAGAAGGAGGAGGCCGAGGCCGAGGAAAAGCAACAGGTTCAGGCAAAGGCCGACGAGTCTGCTGCGGAAAAGCAGAATGTCGAAGCCAAGAAAGCTGAGCAGGAAGCTGAGAAGGCCTAATTTGCCTTTCTCCTCGTATATTAGACTATAGATTTTAGCTCTGCTCAATTATAGAAGGCTCACGATCTGTTCTGGAATGTCAGCTGGCCCACAAAAATTTCATGTATGGAGTCGCAGCAGAGTGGTTTGCCGGAAAAGGTCTTGCCTTAAGTGTAGCTGCATGCGCCCAAGTCTCTGTTATCATCTTCTGATCCGAGAGTAGGGCTTATCACTGGTGAAGAGCTTGGGTGCTGAAGAGAGGTTGAAATTCGACTCTGCGGCACGAACGCGGCACGAAGATGGATACACTTATACGGAGGAAACGACTTGCGGCTCGAATACCGGCCATGGATAGTCAGCCCACGCTATCCTTAGATTATGCGGGGGTGGTGGTAGACAATGCCTTGGCCCAGCGAACGGAGCGTCAACACAGGAACCCAGGCAGCCTGTCCGTGAAACGCTATCCAGAGCACCTTCTGTCTTATCGAAGAAAGGCGTCCGTGGATCATGCGAAAGGGCTGTTGTGGGGGCGGGGCGGCCATCGTAGCCGGCGGGGCGGGCCGCTGGGCGCAGAGCCGCAACACCATGCTCACTTCAACATCGCAAACTATGCGGTGTGTTGCACATCCTTAGCGGCAGTAAAATAGGCGACTCAAGCTTACTTGTTGTTTGTGGATATGGTCCGTGGCGCTGCAAGTCGCTGGTCAGTCACTGCTTGCCCTCACGCAGTGCACAGCACCCGTCGCGCCTTCCATAACCTCGCGACTTCCTCGTCTCCGGCCGGTTGCCTCATGAAACGCATCACCGTAGCAACGGCTGGATGACATACATAAATATCGCGTATCCCCCCCACCTCCTCCAACCTTTTTCCTCTCCGTACCAGCTGGTCACCTTTGCGCTCACACCTGCCCTGCCTTCCAACACTCTGCTCACTTCCCACTCTCCACCTGCATACGCTCTTCGCACCCACACTCCCATCTTCTCTCCGCCTTCCCTCTCCATCTTCTCTCCGTTCCCTTGCCGTGGCCTTCGCCATGTTCCCGATCACCTTCCTCCCGCTCCTCCTGGCGGTCACCTCAACCGTCTACCTTCCTCTCATCACCCGCCGTCCTCCCTCACTCTCTTCCCCCGCGCACACCATCTTCCTCCTTATCGCCATGGCTTTCGGCCTAGGCCTGGTAAGGTTCCTTCGCTCCGTCTTGGCTAACGCCGGTGTGTCGTTCGCCAGGTACCTCACGGACGAGGTCAAGTCCCGCCTGTTCTCGCCTTGCGCGCCGCTTGAACTGGTCCCTCTTCACGTCACCAGGTACCGCACCCGCACCGAGCCTCCGTCGCCTCCGTCGTCTCCCTCTTCGCGTCCTGCCCCTCCGTCGCCGCCCGCCAAGCCCACGCGCGACACCGCCCCTCCGACGCCGTTCATGACCGGAAGCGGCATCCTGAAGACGCCCGGCCGCCGCCCCTCGACGCCCGCCCGAAAGAGCCGTGTCGCCTTCTCGAGTTCGGTCGAGTTGCACGAGTTCAGCCCCCTCCCGAAGTCGATCCTCCGCCCGACGCGCAGCTCGCACTTCAACCCCCCCGAGTGGGCCGACGACATCGTGCCTCCGGCCGTGGAGGAAGCCGCCAAGAAGTGGTCGACCCGCCTTCAAGTCAACATGGGCCCCAAGAGGGCTCTCCGGTTCGACCCTACCCCGCGTGTCAAGTTCATTCCCTGCCTGAGGGAGGAGAAGTGGCGGGGGGCTCTGATGGACGAGGTTGAGGCATTTGACAAGAGTTGGCTCAAGCCGGTGACGAGGAGGGACGAAGACGGGGATGTGGAGATGGAGTGAGGGGTCGCCGGGCGAGTAGGATAGATCGGCCATGCAGGCGGAGTGATGACGGCCCTTAGTGGTTACCTCTTCGTCTTGCTGGTCATGTTTTTTCCACCACCCTGGTTGCACCTTCACCCTGAGCGTTGCTTGGTCTTTTCTGCTCTGTTCTGTTTTGCTTTGTTTTGTTTTGCTTTGTTTTGTTTTGCTTTGTTTTGTTTTGCTTTGTTTTGTTTTGCTTTGCTCTGTTCTGTTCTGCTCTCTTCTGCTCTGCTTTCTTCTGCTCTGCTTCACTTACCACATACTGGCTTGGTCCCCCTTGTGCGTTGGAGGGAAATGCTCACACATACTGGCTTGGTCCCCCTCGTGCGTTGGAGGGAAATGCTTTGCTTTTTGCTACCCACACGTCGAATCCCTGTCAGTAGGTCCAATTCCTACACTTCAACAGGTCGAATCACTTGGGTAATGCTACATTCTGTTCTGCTTGTTTGTAATTATCCTAGGGGTCGACTGCCAGTAGGTCCAATTCCTACTACTCAGCAAGGCGATTTCCTAACAGCAGGTCCAATCCCTGCCCCTTTCGGCACAGCAGCTGATTGTGGTAAACCCCTTTTTTTTTTTCGTTGGCAGCTCTTTCTTTACGTGGGAGCCCGAGGAAGAACTCGTTCTAGACAGGAACAGACCATGAAAATGATAGGCTCCGAATCCCGTAATTGACGGTGCAGCCACGTTGTGTCGAGGTCGCTGTCTGGCCGGTATTGGCCTGAACGCATGCGCCATCATGCCAGGACCTGTAGCGGGCACTTGGCGCGGCAGCTTAAATAGCCTTGTAGCCCTCTCTATTTGCTGAGCACGTGTGCCGCGAGGATGCGATACGATGAACGACACACAAATGGGACCACTCCATCCTTCAAACACCCCAACGCCATTTCCGCCCCATCATGCTCAAGTGCCACTTCAGCTGCTAGGGCGCGGGTTTTTTCTCATCGGCTCCAGCGCCAATCCCGAGACCGAAGCAAAAATGATGGTATGTATGAGCCTGTACCTCACAAACTTCGTGATCGAGAACTGTGGAATACAAGCGTTGAGTAGCGTCGCTCGCTCAGTTTCTTTGGATTTTATATAGCAAAAAAGAAAACAAGACCCAAAAACTGCCAACCTTTCGCACGCGGGGGGGAGGGTTTCAATCAGCTGTGTTGTTATACATTGCATGCGCGCACTCGCGCGCGCACTTCGATTCGATCCGAACATTCAATCTTGACGTCGCCCCGACCAAATGTTTCCAACCCGCAGCAGCAGCACTTGCGCACACCCATCTTCGTACAACACACTCTCACCGACTCACCACAAGCAAAAAAAGAGCAAAAGGGAAATGCCATCAAACGTAGCAGGCGAGGACGCCCGCTCGCTCGCTCGCCGAACCGCCCATAAACTCAAGAACAGACGACGACCTCACTATCAAGCCCCTGCACGAACCGACCGACCGACCGACCGACCGACCGACCGGCCCAACCCCGCCCGCCCACCCATACACCACGGGAAACATCAAACCCAACCAACCAGTCAATCACGCAGCCGACACGATCAACCAATCCACCTCCTCACCCTCTTCTCATCGCTCTCGCCACCATCGCCAGCCTGCGCGTCCCTCCTCCCCAACCCCACCGTCACAGCCGCCTGCAACGACACGGTTGAAATATCAAACGGGTCGCTTCCTCCGCCCGCTGGCGGCGGCGGCGGCGGCGGCGGCGGCGGCGGCACCGCTGCTGCAGCCGACGTCGGGGCCGTGTCGGCCAGGGCTTGTGCGCTGGAGGTCGTAGTCGCAGCGGCGGCAGTGTTCGACGGAGGGCCCGAGGGCGGCGGGGGGCCGTTGGAGGAGCCGAGGGCGAAGGAAAGGGGTGTGGTTGACGCGGCGGCTGCTTCGGAGGGTGTTTCGGCGGGGGGAGGAGCGGCGGTGGTGGTGGTCACGGTGGTGGTGGTCACGACGGCGGGTGGTGGTGGTGATGGCGCTGCCGCTGCTGCTTGTGTCTGGCAGTCGGAGACGGTGACGGTTTTCTCAAAGGTGGCGGCGACGGTGACGGTCTTTTCGAAGGTGGCGGCGACGGTGACCTGGTGGGGGGGACATGAACATTCAGCTTCCTGGGGTTTCCAGCGCCGTTGGGGTGGAGGGTTGTTGGCGTGTGTGGAGGAGGAGGAGGAGGGGACTTGTCGTACGGTTTGCTGAGTGGCGTTGAGCTGGGCCATCATAGTCTCGGTGACCGTCTCGGTCACGAGTTGGACTTCGGTCTGAGTCTCGGTGGCGTCCATCTTGGTGACATACATGGTCTCCGTTTCCGTCTGGTTGAGGTACAGGGTGAAGGTCGGCTCGGCTTCCAGGGCCTGGGGAGTAGCGGCAGCGATGGTGGTGGAAGGGGTGGCGACGGCGGCTCTGTTGTACGGGATCAGTGCTCTCGTGTTTTGCGTGAGTGGTGGCCTGGGGGCTTACATGGTATCCGCAGGTGCGTCGCGTCTCCTGAGAAGCTCGACGACATGCCTCCTCTTCTTGTGTGGTAGATCGACCTCAACTTGAGCGGAAGGCCGACGGACGTTTTCAACAGCATCGGCGTCCTGTGCCGAGACGTGCTGCTTCTAGTCAGTACTGTCGCTGTTGTATCTAGAGGCGGAATGGTCGTACAGAAGTCATGGCGAAAGCGGCAGCGACTGCGAGGGCCGTCACGACCTCGCTCAAACGTCGCATGGTGTATTAGTCGATGGCGGAAATGGGACCGGCCCGTGAGCGAGAGACAGCAAAGACCACAGGAAAGACGATGGCGCAGACCAGCTGGCGGAAAGAATGGAATGGATGGGCAAAGAGCAAAGGGCAGAGGATCACGGATGCATCAAGGGCAGGAAGGAAACGAAGGGCTGGGCAAGCACTGAGAAGGAGGGGCGAGAGTAGGGAGATCCAGGCGGTGCAAACAGAACAATAGGGAGGGCAGCAACATGTAGGAAGCTCGATAGACTGGACATGAGCGGCCCCACCGCAGCAGCAGATGGGTCTCAGGATGGGCGAGGGCCCAGGCACCGGGACGCAACGGTGCTAAGCAGCGGCCCGGGCGTCAGCCGCTTGAGCTTGGCGGGGAAAGCAGCCAGTGGGCGCATCTTGTGGGGGATGGGCCAGTCGCATAAGGGTCGGGCCAGGCTGGGCGGGCGACAGGCTGCGACGATGCGCGTCGAGGAGTCGTAGCGAGAACCGCACGCGTCTCAGCAGCGCCGCCGCCTGCGTCTGGGCGCTCGCATCGCTCACCTCGCGACGGGAATCGCCACGGCCTGCAGCAGTCCGTCAGTCCGTCAGTCAGTCAGCACTTGGTGATGGCAGGGGATGGCGGATGCAGTTGCGGGAGCCGAGCCGAGTCGAGCCCTTTGGCCCCATGACGTCGATCCGCACGGGCCCGGTCCCCGACGATGCCCAGCCCAAATGCTCCTGCTAATACCGTCGCCTTGGCGCCTTCCTTTGCTCTCTTTGACAGGTGATAGCGTCATGTCGGCCTGTTTATTGTCCGCCAGCGGCCTAATGCACCGTCCCGGCCCCTTAGCCCTTGTACTTATACACCGGCACCTCGAGACAGGGTGACAGGGCAGTACCGCAACCCCTGCCGACACCGCTTCCACCTCCTCCACCATGGCCGGCGCCGTGCACGTGCTGGACGACTACTACCTCGCCATCACCCTCCTCATCACCGTCGCCTACCAGCTCTTTTTCTTCTCCATAGCCTACTCGCTCAAGTTCGACAAGCTCACCGACTTCGCCGGCGGCACCAATTTCGTCCTCCTCGCCATCATCACCCTCGCCTTCAGCGGCGACCGTGACCATGCCCGCCAGATTGTCTGCTCCGTCTTCATCATGCTGTGGGGGGCTCGCCTCTCCGGCTTCCTGCTCTTCCGCATCCTGAAAACCGGCAAGGACGACCGCTTCGACGACAAGCGGGACAAATTCTTCCCCTTCCTGGGTTTCTGGGTTTTCCAGATGCTGTAAGCCACCCACTCAAGCACTAGCTGCAGCCGCCCGCTGACATCGTTCCTCGCAGCTGGGTCTGGACCGTCTCCCTCCCCGTCACCATCCTCAACTCGCCCGCCGTGACGCGCTACCCGCAGCCCGCCTTCGGCACCACGGGCTGCGACGTCGCCGGCGTCATCCTCTTCGCCCTCGGCTTCGTCATGGAGTCCGTCTCGGACGTGCAGAAGTACCGCTTCAAGGCGTGTCACGGCCGCGAGCCCGGCTCGCCCGTCTGCGACGTCGGCTTCTTCCGCTACACGCGGCACCCCAACTACTTCGGCGAGATGCTCGTGCAGTTCTCCATCTTCACCGTCGCAGTCGCGCCGGCTGCGAGTGGTTACGTGCACGGTGGCGCCCGCAAGGCGCTGTATGCGTCGATCCTTGGCGCGTGCTTTCTGACGACGCTGTTGATGTTCGTGTCGGGGTTGACGCTGCAGGAGAGGCCGGGTGCGAAGAAGCGGTATGAGAAGGGCGATCGGTGGGATGAGTATAAGCGGTATTTGGACCGCACGAGCATCTTGTTTCCGTTTCCGCCGACGTTTTATGAGAAGATGCCGACCTTCCCAAAGCGCACTATCTTTCTGGAGTTCCCTATTTACGTTTTCGATCCGGCGAAGCATTCGGATGTCAAAAAGCCGGGTGGTGGTGCCGAGAGGGAGTCGGAGGGTGACGGCGAGAGGGCGGCCAGGAGGAGTGACGAGGAGGCGCTGCATGGCAACTGAAGGTGTTTGGAATAATGATTGGACAGGTGCATCCACATGGTTGTCTTTGGGGTTAGCGATTCTGTCTGACTTCTAATGATTGTACGAATACGTGACGAATCTTCAGAGCTAATGTTTGGGCCTTAGTAGTAGATAGCCAACTCTGTAATATTAACTCAACTGTGTATCAACTATTAGATAGTCATTCACACAACTGCTTACATTACATATCTCCTTCTTTTCTATTACACTGGCTCATGGTTTTGCTTCCGACACTTTCGTGAAATGACTAGGGACCAAAAGCTCGGTACCCAATCGGGGATAGGTTACATACTTAACACGCAACGGTTCAGTCCTAGCCTACTCTAAGCTGCGTAGTAACAGCTTTACATTAGGTTCAGACCAGACGCCTTTCGCTACGACTGGGGATGAGGTCCGGTTGGGGAGGATAGGGGGGAGAAACACAGGCGGCCCTCGAAGAGCTTGTCTGTAATATACCTAAACAACATGCAGAGGGACAGGTTCGGCGACATTGAGCATTCGCTGCCTTCTCATCGAGGGCCCTCGTTCGATCCAAGGACCCTGTTTTTCCAGGGGTCCGGATGAAAGTCTCCTGGCTCTGGTAAGATATCGTACTGAACCTAGATGCCCGACAGCAAGCATTCCGGAGATACCAAGACGACAGCGGTCCAGTAAAAAGACATCCTCTCAGACCGCCTCTCCCAAGTTTATTGCTACCTACCACAACTTCCTACGTAGTAAACAAGAAGTGAAAACTTGAATTCACAGCGATCTGCACAAAATTGACTCGCATACATGGCTGCTGCGGCAACCCGCTCCGCAAACTAATGAAAAGCAATAAAAAAAACGAGAATCCGTCGAGCGGTGAGAACGCGAGCAAGGTAATCTTTAAGCATATCCTGTTCTGCAGGGCCCGTTTTCATCATCGTTGTGCCAATCCCGCACCCACCCCCGGAATGGAGGTGACGTATTCGGCGGGGCCAGAAAAAAAGTGGGCTTGCTCGGTTGGCGGAGGTGGGAACGCATGCGCGCCGCTCGCATCGTGAGGGGGACGGGCCAGCTGCAGATCGGCGGGTAAGCCGGCAAATCAACTTTCTTTGGCGAGATTGAACAATCTTTTTAGATGAGATCCTTTTTATCCTATCCCTGCGTCCCGTTCCTGTAATGATAGCAGCATTGGCAAGGTCGGGAAAAAAAAAGTTTATACCCGAAATCCTACTCGCAAACGTTGGCAGGAATTAGACCAGACCCAAGATGCCCTTCTCATTCTTGCGTTTTGGGGCAATGTCGAGAGCGTGAACCGCATTGCCAACCTTCACCTTGACGACGTCGAACCTGACGTTCATCTGCCCAACGTCCTGGTTCATCAGAGCGGCT
The DNA here is from genome assembly GCF_001883845.1 of Diplodia corticola. Classification (NCBI taxonomy): domain Eukaryota; kingdom Fungi; phylum Ascomycota; class Dothideomycetes; order Botryosphaeriales; family Botryosphaeriaceae; genus Diplodia; species Diplodia corticola. Next base: position 45,654 of record NW_017971565.1, on the reverse strand, counting down.
ATATCTTCCACCCCAGAGAATTCCTGGAGCTCAGCGGGAGGCGGCTCCAGGCTCCAGGCGAGACTGACATGAAAGGCATTGGATCGATCATTCTTCCCATCAATGAAGCCTTTCGTGTTCCCTTCACCTCCCTTGTGGTCCTTTGCGGCAGTGTCAGCTCCCCAGCCTCCCGTCATGTCGACGCCCTCGGCATGCTGCTGATTATTCCGGGCCGTGCCAGCATAAAGTTCAGGGTACCTGAATTTCTTCGCCGCCTGATTGGCCGCCAGAAGCAGGCGGTTCAACTCATCGTTAGGCGGGCGGCGCACGCCCAGCACGAGGAACCAGCGCGAGCGGTCGAAGTTGGGCACCCACTTCAAGCCCTCGAAATGTGCCTCAAACGGACGCGCGCCGCTGCGCCTGAGATTTGCGGCCAGGGCATCCAGAAACGGAGAGCGCGTGTCGGTTGGCAAGGGCAAAGTGCGCGACAGCGACACGTGCAGCGGCGCAGGCGTGGACAGCGGCGTCAAGAGCGAACTGTGCACGGTTTGCTGCTTGGGCGCACCCGGGGCGTCACTGGTCGGGGAGGTGTGGAAGTGGAGCGCGACGGCTCGTTCCACGGCGGAAAGAAGCGACTGGAGCGTGCGGGATTCTACGGCATTTGGATGCCCTCGAGGCGTCGTCAGTTAGCCTGAATTCACCCACCGCGCAGACAGACGGGATCGAACGAGGCCATCCAAAACGAAGGACACGAGATTGGCGGCCGGGTTACAAAAATAGCGCGGGGGGATGGCCTGATGTCATGGCGACGTTCGCGACGGGCTGCCGGGTGCAACGGGCGTAACTCACACTCTAGATAGACGTGCGAAGGCCAATGGCCGTCCATGTGCGGGATGGCGCGCTTCCGGCCGGCGTGCAGAGCGGGATCGTCGTGGGTGCTCTGTCGGGCGTTGGTTGCATAGAGGTCGAGGAAGGCCGGGGGCAGCGGCGGCAGGGATGGCGGAGGGCCGCGGCAGTCGGCGGACGAGGCTGAGGCCTCGCGTCTGGGTCGTTTGGCGGGCGGCGGCGCGGCGTGCTCAGCCTCCGACTCCGAGTCGGAGTACGCGACAAGCGGCATGGCGTCTGGTCTGGACCGCGCAGAGATGGAGTTTGGAGTGATTGTTTGGGCGTGTGCGCTGGGCGCGACAGGGACGGTTGCTGCGGTGCTGCCAGAACGGATGGGCGATCGGCGCAACGTCACCCGCAATGACGCAGGGCCTGCGCCCCAGTTACGCGTACCGTTTCTGGGCAGCGCCTTCCGTTTTTGCTGTCGAACAAATCAGCAGTCATATGCACCTCGAGCCCGCAGCTACGCTTTCCTCTCCACACCACACACCTCTGTCTCTCTCACCCATCGCTGGAGTTAGCCACCAACAATTCCTTAGTCGCGAACCGCTCCATTCCACAAGTCTTGCCAGCATGGAACCCAACAAGGCGGACGCCAAAGCCGTAAGCTCCCGCTGCCCAAGTCCCGTGCGATAGCACTGCTCACTCCTGCCCAGGCTCACCAGTACCTTATCGACCCTCTCATCGCGCCCGATCCCAGCGACGAGACCGGCCCCGGATCCCATTTCCGCTCAACCTTTGCACCCCAGCCCTCTAACGTGAGCATGCCGCCGCCGCCCTACTCGCCTCCCAGGGAAGCCCGGGTGCAGAGCCGCCAATCCACTGGCTCCTCTACCAACCCTTTCCGGAAGTCGTCCGTCGGCTCCAAGGACGGAAGCCGCGTCTCCAGTAAGCGCATCAGCAGCTCCGGCTACCCGACGCCTCCGTCGTCTGCCAGCCCGGGACGCTCAAGTTTCCCCCACCGTGAGGATGCGTTTGCGTCGTACAACACGTCACCTCGGTCCCGCCGCAGCGGCAGCCACGGAAGCCACCCGAGCTCTTCGCCTGGAAAGGCCGAGATGAAAGGTAGGCCCCGTCGCAGCAGCTCGCTGCGGGAACGTTACCCTGGTGACAAGTCCGTCAATCCTCTAGACCAATTGAAGCGTGAGGAAAAGCTCGCCCGCCGTTCGCCCCACCTCAACAAGCGTCACATCCCTGGCCCCGACACGATTGATCGTTTGGACACCATTAACGGCAAATACCACCACGAGGGCCCGTACGACGCTGCACTGTTGGCACGCAACACCTCCTGGGAAACGAGCCCGCTTGCCGCCTTGCAGGATTCCAACGCCGAGGCAATCAAGGCCACACCCCAAGAGAACTTGAAGGATGCCGTGGAGAGACACCATCCCCTCGATGGCGTTGCTGTTGTCCCGTCTGGCATGACCGATCGTTTCGGTCGGAGGTACGACTACGAAGAGGGAGACGACATGATGCTACACAACGGCGGTAACTACAAGCGCTGGCCCGGTATTGTAAGTTGATTATCCAACTTTGTTGGCGCAGCTCAACCACCTTTACTAACACTTGACAGGAATATCACCCTAACGACATTAAGGGCAAGGGCGAGCCTAGCTACTCCATTGAAGAGGCCATGAAGAAGCACAGTATCAGCGGGAGAGGCGACGGAATTGAAATGCAATCTCGTCCTCGCAACAGGTCCGATGTCGGTCCTCAGTACAATGGACCTTACCCCGACCCCGATGGCGACGGCTACGTGGGCGAGCGCCGCTTCAACGACTGGTTGACCCCCGACAGCGGCGTGTCTCGTAGCCGATCCACTGGCCACAAGATGACCGATGGCTTGAAGAAGAGGCTCGGAAGCATCCGTAGGAAGCACAAGGAGAGGTCCGCTTAAGCTTGACGTGAAGCTTTCTTGGTTACGATTGTTCTTGTTTCTTTTATGTGTAGAATATGGTTTTAGAATGGGAGCTGTCAGGAAGCTCACGGGAATTTGTATCAATAGGTTATGACTACTCACGACAACGGTATATTAGACAGCGGTCAAGCACACACTAGATTGTCACCGCGGAACATAAATTGGAATGCAGGTATTACCGCACTACGCTACATTGTACCTAAGTCACACTATGATTGGCTGGACCCCAGTATATTTATCATGACCGATGAGATGGCGGGAAGCTTGACGTGGATGAAACCTGGAAGGACAATGCACTGACATCACAGCTCGAAACAACAACGGCAGCGTTGAGTGGGCGAGTTAACTACTGATCAGGACTGAACTTGGAGCTGTTTTCCCGTCCTGCGCATCGAATTCACGAGTATTCCTCCAAGGGCCCATTACTTTGGTAACCATCAATCTGCCAAGATGCCGAGGAAAGCCACCATAATACAATGCCGCAAACCACCAGGTTTACCTAGCGCATTTCCTTTTCAAGTGCTTGAGAAGCTCCATCAAGTCGTCTGGTAACAAGGTCGGACCGCCACTCTCACTAGTCAGGGCTCCAGTCGATCATTTAGTCGCCATGAGAGCCGTAAACAGCTGACTCATGACAACGCAAACAATAAAGAGTCGTAGAAAGACGTCCAATATATGACTACTGCCACCTTCACCTGTGCGATGACCCATGACATGATGCTGTCCAACCGAGCACAGACACACCTCTCGCGGCCCCGCTGCGCGAAGATCATCCCAAACCGATCAACACGAGCCGCCTGCAGGACCCAACTGGCTGACAGTGCAGGTGCCCCAATCGGGTCCTCTACACTTCTTGATGGCGGTCAGACGTACATACGACCAAGTGCCAGCAGACACCCGCAGGGACCCGGTCCGCGGCCAGCTGTGACGTGGCCATCTCTCTCCAGCTGCGTGTGCTGGCTGGCTTGGCTGTGGATTTCCCGCAATGCAATGCACATATGTGCTGGCGGTCGGTCGGTCGTTGGAAGTGGGATCTTGACTGACAAGCGGGCTTCTACCGACCGTATGGATCTCTTATTACCGGGCTGGGGGTATTGCTGAGTTCAGAGCCGACACCTTCATCGCGTCTGCAGGAAGTGATGGTGGGATGCACGTTTTGCACCGCCGTGTTAATGGGCACGGAGTCGTGTTCAACATCCCTTTTTCACTGCGCCTGCTCGGCTTTTCTGACTGATGGTGAAGGTCGGTGTGAAGACCACTTGTATAGTATAGTTGGGGCATGATAATGGACGGAGACTCTGGAGGAGTGCGAACCATCTCCCGGAAATGAAGAGTCGTACCTTTTGACTATTGACAGTAACAGAAAGATCATCTGGGGTTCAACATACCGCGGTCGATGGGTCTGGATGCCGCTTGGAAAGATTCAGCTGTACGAGCTTCGGTATGGCGTTCTATTATAGAAACGTCTGCTCCAACCGAGTAAGTTGTATGCAGAGAAGTCTCTGGGTCTCGTTGCACGTGTATGTTTCCTATGGTTGGTGTGCGGCATGGAGTAGAGCCTGAGCTGCACGCGACTAACTAACAAGCTGTGACAGCCGCGACCACTTGTGAGGCTTTACTGGCTAAACGTTCAGATTGGGCACGTGGTGCCTAGAGTAGTTAGGGGTATAAGACCATCACTCTCCGGTAGGGAGGGAAGGGGATGGGTACGTATCATGACAGAAAGGTATACACCGTCACACTTTGTTGGACCCCGAGCGTGAGAAGCTTTCATCTTGAATCACTGGTCATCTTTCAGTTTTATTTTACAGTAGCTGTATGCACATGTCCCTCTTTCCCCAATGTTGCAGGCCAGTAATATAAATGATTGATGATTTTGATTCATATGAATTGCTGCGGAGAAGCACATATTGTCCAACAGATTGTTATTTTTTCTTCTCCAATCGACAGACTTCCAGAGGCCGAGAAGTGAGATGGTGGTGGTGTGACCACCTCGGGTTGTGATGTGAGGAGCCAGAGTGGACCCACTGCCATGGAGGCGTGTGCCGTTGCAGTTTCCGGATGTATGGAGCGTAAAGTATCGGGGTGATTCGACAGAGGGTTGAAGGTGTGCGCGCTTGCTTACTTGGCACTGGAGACCAGCCCGGTCACGTCGCAGCCGGGGCAGACACAGAGGAGACTTGTTGGTTGTGATTTGAGGTGAGGTAATCTAGATGACGATGACGTTGATGGCGTGAGGGTTGTCATGGCAGAAACCGGTGCGCATGTGCAGTATGTCGAGAGCATGCTCCAAATTTTTGTGGAGGGCGTCACGTTGGGAATGTGGAATGGTTTGAATGGCGTCGCAAATGGGAGGTCTGTCAAGTCGTTCGCCGGATTTAGGTATTGCTTAAGTAGGGTGTCGAGAGAAAGTGGTATCGCAATGTAAGGTAAGCTACGGAAGAGCTTAAAGTTGGCTCTCGTAGATTTGAAGCTGTTGGTCGCGAACTCCTCCCAAATTCGTGGGCAAAATGACTAGCTCACCATGAGCTGCAACCCGGCTTTTCCGGGGACTCATCCGTAAACCGCTTGTAATTAGCGAGAGCGTCGTCTATTGTTTTCTATTTGATGAAACCTTCATTTGGGACCTGCGTTCAACACGGTCTGAATGTTCATGCCCTCCTCATTGCCGACCGCGCCAGCCTTGGCCCAAAACTTACTCAGATGTCTCGTACCGCTGCCGACTTGTCAGCGTATTAACTTCTACAAAAATAAGCTCGGACCATACCTGTCGCAGAGAAGGGTACAAAGCCTGTGACCAGGGCCCATTTGCAAAGCTAGCTTCGTCACAGCCACGCCTGGCAACACGTTAGCTTTGTGCGGAAGAAGGGTCTGAGGGAAACTTACAGTTTACGGCGCTGCTGCTTCCGATGAAAATCCCGTCCTTTTCAACCAGCCATCTCGCCATGGCCATGGCCTGCTCATCGGTAACTCGGATCGCATCGTCAACCAATTGCCGACCGGCTTCGAAGTTGTGCGTCACGCGGTTAATGCCAATACCCTCGACAATCGTGTCGACCTGGTGCCTTCTCCTAGTACCTTCCCTTTCCTTAGGATCAAACATAACGCCGAATTTGACTCGATTGAACAATCCGCTGCCCTGGGGATCTGCCAGCACGACCTTGAGTTTGGGGAGGCGGGGCTTCAGGAACAGGGCCACGCCGGAGATGGTTCCACCAGTGCCAGCACCAGTGACGAATGCGTCAAGTTTCCGTCCAGTCTGCTCGTAGATTTCCGGTCCAGTGCCTTCGTAGTGCGCCCGCCAGTTGGCATCTGTCTCGAATTGATCGGCGAAGATGCCTCTGCCGGGCTTGTTGGGGTCCTTGGTGTGCTCGTAAGCCCTCGCGCGAGCTTTGTTGACGAACTGGTTCTGGTCGACAATGGGCGCCGGGCGAACACGCTCCACCTCGGCGCCCAGCCTCAAGAGCAGGTCCGACTTCTCCAGCGCGACGTCGTTGGGCATGCAGATGTGGGCGAGATAGCCTCTTGCACGACAGATTGCGGCGAGAGAAATGCCAGTGCTTCCGACGGTCCCTTCGTAAACCATGTCGCCCGAGTTTGGAGTCAGCAAGCCCTCGTCCTCGGCCATGTTGATGATGCTAAGCGCGACGCGGTCTTTGGGGCTGTTGCCGGCGCCATTGAGAAACTCGGCCTTTGCCAGGATCTCGCAGCCGGTTGCCTCAGACAGGGATTTGATCTTGATGAGCGGGGTGTTGCCGATGGAGCCTTCAATGCCCTCTGCGATGTCTTCGACAGGCTCGGATGAGTCAAGGTTTATGGTGTTGTCTTTGAGCTCGACCTGGTGGACGGTGCGGAGAGACCACATGGAAGCCTTGGGGTCCAGCCGCCTGAGCCGCGGCTTTCTCGCCTCTTTTGCCTGTCTGTAGCGGCGCTCGAGGTCTGGATAAACGTCTTTGTAGCCCAGTGTCAAGAGGACACCGGCGACAAAGGCGCCGCCAACCCACCAGCGGGCAAAGGCGCCGCCAATCCACCAGCGGGCCTGATGGTTCAGGAAGTCCATGCTCTTCCAGGTCACGACACGCACATTGCCCGGGCGAATTGGTGTGCGAAAATGCTTCCAATGGTAGGGGGTGCAGGATTCGGCGGGCGGCGAGCGGCGGTTTCGGAGTGATGTGGGAAGGTGTGGCTGGTGGGGGTGAAGCTTGGACCCGCATCAGCCACGCGTGGCGCCGGCACCCGCCTTTGACGCGGAGCTCGAGCGCGCGCCCGCTTGTCTCCGTCGACGCTGTCCTCTCCCCGCCAGCCATGGACTCGCCCGTCGTCGCCCAGCTGTTTCGCCAACTGTTCTCGCACCGCGCGAGCCAATGCCTGCGGGCGCCCGCTGTCTCGCTCGCACGCCCCCACCGCCGCGGCCTGGCGTACAGCAGAGATGGCGCTGGCCCAGTCGCGGCCGGCCCTGGGAGCACATGGCAGCAGCGGACCGACATCCTCCCGCTTGAGCGGAGCGAGGAGTTCAACCGCTATCCAATGGTGACGGCCGACTCGTTGCGGTCTCGGAGGGAAAGGCCGCGGCGGGTGAAGATGCTCATGCGGGACTTTATCGAAGGTACCCCGACTCACGTATCCAACGCCCATTGTCCGCCGACACGTCGCTGATAGCCGTGCAGACAGCTTGTACAATCCTCACTACGGCTACTTCTCCAAGCAAGTCGTCATCTTCCATCCCGGCGAACCCTTCATCTTCAGCAATCTCAAAGACGAGCCTGAGTTCTATCGCATTCTCAGCGAGAGGTATACGCAATTCGAGGATGAGTTGGACAAGAAGGAATACAACGAAACCCGCCAACTGTGGCACACTCCGACCGAGCTGTTCCGCCCCTACTATGGCGAATCCATTGCAAGGTATCTCGTCACCAACTACAAGCTGTCGCAGTATCCCTACCACGACCTGCTCATATACGAGATGGGTGCCGGGAATGGAACCCTGATGATCAACATCCTCGACTACATCCGCGACGTACACCCGGAAGTCTACGAGCGCACCAAGTTCCGCGTTATCGAGATTTCTTCGTCCCTGGCCTCCCTACAAGTCCACCACTTGAAGCGTTCGGCGTCTGCCCGCGGCCACTTGGACAAAGTTGAGGTCATCAACCGCTCCATCTTCGACTGGGACACCTACGTCTCGTCTCCCTGCTTCTTCCTTGCACTTGAGGTCTTCGACAACTTTGCCCATGACTGCTTGCGGTACGATCCCTTCACTGAAGTCGCCCTCCAGGGCAACGTCCTGATCGACAACAATGGCGATTTCTTCGAGTTCTACACCCGCGAGATCGATCCTGTGGCCGCACGGTTTCTCCGCGTACGAGACGCGGCAGTGACCAAATCCTACAAACATCCTCTGCAACAACCAAAATGGCTTCGGAGCGCCCGGTCGCGGCTACCATTTGCGCCGAACCTGACGGTCCCGGAATTCATCCCTACGCGATTGATGCAGTTCTTCGACATCCTCCAAAAATATTTCCCTGCACACAAGCTCGTCTCCAGCGACTTCCACAGCTTGCCCGACACCGTCAAGGGCATCAACGCGCCCGTCGTGCAAACGCGGTACCAGCGGAAAATGGTGCCTGTGAGCACGCCATTGGTAAGTCCTCCTTCAAAAGAAAACAACGCTGTGTAAATTTTTTCAATCTTTCGGCGTCGTCTGACATGAGCATTTCGCTTTGTGGCAGGTACAACAAGGCTACTTTGATATCCTTTTCCCCACGGACTTTGGCGTCATGGAGGACGTCTACCGCGCCATCACCGGCAAATTGACGCACGTCATGACGCACGAGGACTTCCTGAAGAGGTGGGCGTTTTTGGAGGACACGCAGGTTCGGAGCGGCGAGAATCCGCTGTTGAGCTGGTACAAGAACGCCAGTGTTATGACGACAGTATAAAACCTTTTTCACGTTTGCGCAAATCGAAAAGGAAGAAATGTCGAGATTTCAAGAAGCAAATGCGCTCAAATGTCCTGAAAATGTGACCGTGGTCTTGGATTCACGATGACAACAGTTCTGAAAAGTGACCAGACTGGAACGATCTCCACAAGAATTCTATTTCTGTTTCTTTTCTTTTTCTTCGGACTCTCCGCCCGTCTTGCGTAGATTCATGAACTCGTATGACAAAAGACACATCACACCAGCATCACATGCACTCCTCGGTCGTTCCGATCAATGCGTGGGTATCGTTTACGCATGGTGGTGGGTTTGGGGGGGGAAGCAGCCGAAGCTTCGGGAAATCCTCCAGGGAAGTCTAGACTACTACCGAATAAAAAGCATCGGAGGGGTGGCGCCGCTCCCCCGCGTTGGAATGGGCTTCCCACATTCACGTCAATGCGACAAAAGAAGAAGAGGGGGGAGAGAAAACAAAAACCACAACCAAACGAGGAGGGGTGGGTAGAAGCCGCTCTTTCCCTTAGGTAGTCCCTCTCCATCGTAATCATGACTCACTCCTCTTCCCCTTCTCCTCAGGCAGTACCCGCAAACTTGGCAATCCTTGCCTCCAGATCCCTGACCCAATCGCCGACGGTCTTGATGTTGTCCTGGAGCGTGCCCTCTCCCTGCTTGAGGCTCTCCTCGACCTTGGCGAGGGCGTCGCCCCACTGGCGGATCTCCTCGGCCTGCTCGGCCTGGCGCTTCTCGAGCTCGTCGAGCGTGTGGGCGGCGGTGCCGGCGCTGGTGTGGATGAGGCGCAGCGTGCGCAGGCGCTCGAGGACGAGGGGCAGCGTGGGCGAGAGGTGCTCGATGGTCGCGAGCGTGCCGAAGAGCGCGTTGATCTTGGCCACGCGCTCCGGGTCCTCGATGTAGGCGCCCATCATCTCGGGCGGGGGCCCGCCCGTCGCCTGACCGCCGCCGCTGGCGCCGCCGGCGTCTGCTGCTGCTCCTCCTGCTGCTCCCCCGGCGGCTGCGGCTGCGGCCGCCGCCGCGGCGTTGGCCGAGACGGTGCTGCTGCGCTGCCGCCCGCCCGTGGGCGACGAGCCGCTGCCGCCGTCCTGCGAGGCGCGGGCTGAGCGGCGGAGCTCATCGAGGCGCTCTGCCTCCTGGATGAGCTTCTGCACGCGGCGGCTGGCGGCGTCGAGGGAAGAGGTCGAGACCTCGGAGATGGTCTGCAGCTGGCGTTCGAGCGTGTCGAGGTTGTGCAGGATGCTGCGGGGCGGGTGGGCGGCGATGTCGGGCATGTTGTTGGCGTTGAGGCCGAGGGCCTTTTCCAGCTGCGAGAGGCGCGCGTCGAAGTCGGCGGCGCGCGACAGCGCCTGCGCGGCCTGCTCCGATGCTGCCGTGACTGTGATGCTGCCCGTTGTTGTCTGCGGTATCGTCGAGGTGGTGGTCATCGCATCCGGCCGTGTGAATCGCCGAAGCGTGCGTGCGAACTGCGCTTCTGCGCCCTTGACGCCGCCCTGGCGCTGCACGTAGACGGCGTCCAGCATCTCGCTCAGCTTCTCGATGCCCTCCACCGGATCGTCTTCGTATTCCTCCTCTTCGTCGCCTTCGTCAGGAGCGGTAGTGGCGGCGGGCGGTTGCTCCCTGCCTTCTTCCCCCGTCTCTCCCTTCTCCCCCTCTTCTCCCTCTTCTCCCTCTCCCTCCCCATCTCCCTCAAGCACCTCGACGCCTTCCTTCTTCATCTGCTCCCTCATCTCTACCTCCTGCTTCACCTCCTCGACCTCCCGTCTTAGCCTCGCCAGCTTCCGCTCCAGCGTCTCGTCATCCTCGTCGCTGAAATCCCCGTACTCGTCGTCGCTGCCGCGACTGCCACGCCGGTGCCGCCTCGACGCGGTGCGGTAGGAGCGGCGTTGCCGGCGTATCCGATCCGAGAAGTCCACCCCTTTGGCGTCGACGCGAGCGGGCTGGAAAATTGCGCGGGCGTCGTGCGGCTCGAGGTGCCGGCGGACGATGTTGGAGAGGCCGTCGTCGGATTCATCGTAAGATGCTTGCGAGGGAGAGCGGGCTGTGGAACTCTGGGTAGCAGACCGGGGTGCGTTAGATCAAGATGGATATTCATTGCCGCATGGCTTCATGCGGTGCAAGGAAGAGGGGGGTGCGTACCGGCAGCGTCGCGTCCTCGGTCAGCTCGGGCGTCTCGTAGATATCTGGTGCATCGCGGTCCTGGAGAAAACCGATTGTTAGCTAAGTTTCAGACCAGCAATGGCTGGTGGGATGGCGTACGAGGTCGGGCAAGTTCTCGTACTTGCGATTCTGGGCCATTGTTGAGTGCTGGGCCGGCGGTAGCGGGGTTTGCGGTGAGCGTGACACGCGGAGCTCGAGGTGGACGGGACGGGAGCCGTGTTGTTTGACCCTCGGCGGCGCGTCTGGGGACCCCGGTGGAAAGGCCCGTGCACCACGGCAGAAGCGATCAGTTGTCCATTGTCGGAACCTCTCATCACCAGCTTGACACTCGAACCTAATCTCCACGCATTCACAAGCAGTGATTGTGCTGGCGCTGTTTGCGCCTACAGTCTGAAGGAATTCGATGTTGGTTTTACGAGGGCTAGCGGAGTGCAACTGATGTCCAGTTGGGCAAGGCCTATCAAAAGCCTTCCGTATCCGAGGCCCTGACACACTTGTGCATTGGACCAATGGATAAGGCATCTACCCCAGCCGTGCCCTTCAGCCATGCCTCTTTTCGGCAGGATGCCTATGCCCATGCCCAAATTTATATACAAAAGCAACACGAGATTCCAGCAGTTTGGTTGCACTGCGTGGCGCCGCAACCTCAACCTGCTCAAGCCGGCGTTTTCTCGACGATAGGCCCCGGAACAAAGCCGTATTTACGGCTTTTCCCAGTCACGCCAGACTTTGCGTCCTGTTATCCGACTGTTCAATTGCATTCTGGCGGTCGAGAGAACCAATGCGCTACGTCATCCGCAACTGATCGGAACGAGCCCATCATCACGCGGGGCAGACTGAAGCAAGTGTAGTACGTTGACTATGTGCCTTGTGTGCAAGCGCTCGTCGTTCTGAACCGTGCTTGTGCGGGCCATTGCTGCACGGCGCAAATGGCAGACGGTAAGGAAGGATCGATCAAGGATCTCATCGGACGCTTCGAAGTTCTATCATGGCGGTAAGCATGCAGGAAGCGCCGTGATTGCATTCAAGCCGCAGCTGGGGAGCATCGACGCAGCATGCGAGAGGGGGAAGTTCGAGTCAATGGTGATGTCACTGGAGGCGGTGGGGAATTCTCAACGGGAAAAAGACCGCGCAGCTCAGGCGACCGCGCGAGACAGGTGGCAGCGGCAGTGCAGCCAGGGCGCGCGTCGACGACATGCTCGGCAGTGGGGAGGTGATGTGCGGTGTACCGTGAGGGTGGGCGGACGGCGGCGTGCTCGGGGCGAGTGAGATGGGGCTCACGCTCCCGTCGCGGAAACATCGGGCACGGCGCTGCGTGGGGCCGGCTCTGGCGCGCAGGCACCGCGACAGACACGGCGGCTCTGGCGCAGCACGCGCTCGCAGAGAAGGTCGCGCTGGGGCGGGAGGTCCGGGTGAGGTTGGATTAAGTGTCCGGTGGTTCGCTTGGGTAAGCCCCGAAAAGCACGAGCGAGCGCAGGACAGGATGGCGCCGCCAGAACATCACTCGCAGGAGCGCCGCCCCTCTTGCAGAGAATGAATCGCTCCCGAGAGGCCGCCGCCCGTTTCAAGTTACTGCGATCCTGCTCATGTCCTTCTTTAGCGCCAATCGATTCATTCCCAGCGCCTCTCGCTTCTCGCACATCACAAGCTCCTACCGCGCCTTGAGGAACATGTTCTCCACCGAAACCGCCACGGAGAGCGATGCTGCCGACGCCCACTCGTATCTACTCAACACCTCGCATGACCTGCTGGAAGACCACCTCGCCGCCAAGGAATCCGAGCTGGACTTCGCCCTGAAGGATGAGCACATCGACGATGTCACCTTTTCCGCCTTCGACCACGGCCCTCTGTACGACCGCTACGATGAATCGGGCCCGTCGTCCGTGCAGCCTGGCGATAACAATGATTTTTCTGAGCCCGGCGGCAGTCACATGAGCCTGAAAGGCGACGGCGACGACGCCCGCCCCGCCCTCGACGGCACCGTGGACCAGCAGCATGTGCCGGTGGAGCATGCCACCACCCCCCAAGACGCTGCAGCCCCTGTCGCCATGCACGTCGACGGCCCCAACAGTATGTCGAAGATGATTTCTGATGAGTTTGAGATGAGCCGCCGCACCTCCCTGAAAGAGGGGACTCCCGAGATCAATGTCGCAATCCCGGCAGGTGCGACTGGTCTTGTTGACGAATCCAATAATCCATTGTCTGGCGGTGCTCAGAAGCGCTCTGTGGGCGGCAAGGATACGCCGCAGTCCTCCAACATGTCGATAAAGCAGGAGTCCCCCGGCATTACCACACGGCCTTCTGGCTACCCACCGATTGGAAAAAACTTACCTGCATTCAGGGTCAAATCATCGATACCGGCGCACATAAACGTGCTGGAATTCGCGCGACAGTGCATCTTGGCAGCCCAGTCGTCGAGGCTCAATCCATTCGCCTTGCACCCTGGCGAGTACGAGCTTCTCAGGAACCACATCACACATTCTCAAGTCACCGTGTACCTCAACATCCGAAACGCCATTCTCCGGCTTTGGACGAGGAATCCTCTCGTCGCAGTGACAAAGTCAGAAGCTGCGGGGTGCGCGAGAGATGCCCGGTATTTCAACATGGCGCAAGTGGCGTACAAGTGGCTCGTGCGGAACGGCTACATCAACTATGGTTGTATCGAGCTTCAAAGCACTGCCGGGCCCATATCGAGAGCCAAGGCCAAAGGCGGTAAGCGGAGGACCATAGTCATCGTGGGAGCTGGAATGGCGGGGCTGGGTTGCGCCAGGCACCTGGAAGGCCTGATCGCGCAGCTTGGAGAACAGTGGACGAACGGTGGCGAAAGGCCGCCTCGAGTGGTGGTGCTTGAAGGGCGCAAGAGGATTGGCGGTCGTGTATATTCGCATCCATTGAAGAACCAGAGCAAGAGCACGCTTCCTCCAGGACTCCGGAACACCGTCGAAATGGGTGCACAGATCATCACGGGCTTTGAGCATGGGAATCCTCTGAACTGCATCATCCGCGGACAGCTCGCCCTCCGGTATCATACCCTCAAAGACGACACTATTATCTACGACACCGATGGGGCTGTGGTTGACCAAGAGGGAGACATGCTGGTTGAGGGCCTCTACAATGACATTCTGGAGCGAGTCAGTCGGTTTAGGAATAAGCCTCCACTGCCGCAAACCGTTGAAGGGGACCGACGTCTCATCCAGTTGGGCCGGGACCCCACGAATGATTCTGGAGATCTCATCTCGTCGCTTGAGGATGCCGGAGCATCGCAGACGGTACCCAGCTTGAGTTCCAACAAGATCAAGAAGACGGTAAATCCGAACGCCTTGATGGGGGTTGAAAAGTCGGCTGGACGGGCGTACACGCTTGCTCCTGGCTCTGGGACTAACGTATCAGCTGCAGACGCAGCAAGTAACATGGGCTGGCAGCTGAGACCTGACGCTTCGGTCATGGAGAACCTGAATCTCGACTCGGTGACGCATGTTCCAGAGTTTCCAACATTAGGCGCAACGATGGACGAAGCCGTCAGGCAGTATCAAAACATGGTGCAGATGACTCCGAAACACATACGACTTTTTAATTGGCACCATGCCAACATGGAATATTCTAATGCCGCTCACGTAAATGAGCTGAGCCTTGGAGGCTGGGACCAGGACATTGGGAATGAGTTTGAAGGACCTCATTCGCACATTATTGGAGGCTACCAGCAGCTACCTCGAGGCCTTTGGCAGAGCCCGACCAAGCTCGACGTCCGCTTCAACAGCCCCGTAAGATCTGTTCGCCAAGAAAACGCGCGTCACATCGTGGAATGCGACAACGGCGACATGATCGAAGCCGACGAGGTTGTGGTCACAATACCTCTCGGCGTCCTCAAGCGGGAGGCAATCATCTTCAGCCCCCCTTTGCCGGAGTGGAAGACGGCGCCAATCCAGCGGTTAGGGTTCGGTCTGTTAAACAAAGTAGGTCCTAATGTTCTTACGGAAAACAGTGCAGAACTCTACTGACGCGCCCCAGGTCGCTTTGGTCTACGACACGCCTTTCTGGGAACCCGATCGCGATATCTTCGGCACTCTGAATGAGGCCGAGCTCCGAGACAGCATGGAGCAGAAGGATTACGAATCCCGCAGGGGGCGATTCTGGCTCTTCTGGAACTGTATCAAGACGACTGGCCGTCCGACCCTTGTCGCGCTTATGGCCGGCAACGCCGCGCACGATACTGAAGTAACAGATGATCAGGAGTTGGTTCGCGAGGTGACGGACCGCTTGTCCAAAATGTTTGCACCAGCTGTTGTTCCGCTCCCGACTGAGTATATTGTGACGCGGTGGAAGAAGGATCCGTTCGCCGGTGGCAGCTATTCTTTTATGGGTCCGACCGCGCAACCAGGCGATTATGATGCCATGGCACGACCAATTGGCTCGCTGCATTTTGCTGGCGAGGCAACCTGTGGAACTCACCCGGCGACCGTTCACGGCGCATATCTGTCCGGACTGCGCGCAGCTTCAGAGGTGGTGGATTCGATGCTCGGGCCAATAGAAGTGCAGCATCCCCTGGTTGCACCAAAAGCGAAGCAAGGCAACCCCTCATTGGGCACTGGCGCTGGCACGAAGCATGGCCGCGATGAGATGGACTCAGTCGAGTCGCGCAACGTAAGACAGGCCAGGAACGAGGATTTGGAGATTTCGATCACAGCAGCGATCCTCGAGCAAATCGGGGAGCGGCCTCACAAACCGGAGCGAACAGGCAACAATCCCTATCTGCTGTACACCAGGGACCATTGGCACAGCGTCAAGGCAGAGTGCGACGAGCAACGCAGGGCTGCTACGGGAGATGCAAGCGCAAAGGCGTCAAAGGACCATATTCGCACGGTGCTGGGTGCGAAGTGGCGTAATGCACCCAGCCAGGTGCAACAGCCATACCTCGACGAGGCCAGCAGGCTGAAGGAAGCTAGCGCCACAGCTGCAGCAGAGTACAAGGCCAAGGCAGCCGTTTGGGAGAAGGAGGCCGCCCGGATCCGAGCAGAAGTCACGGCCGGGAACTCTGCGCTGGGAGGCGATTCTTAGGGCGGCGGGTGGTGTCTTGACGACAGCATACGTGTGGACAGCCAGGCGGACGCGGCCGTCGGGCGCCTTTCTGCTTTTGTGATTTCACGCGGGCCGGGCAGTTTGCCGTCCTATTACATATGTACTTTCTACGGAGTAGCACTCACAGCATGCGGGACGGGTGGGGTCAGGCGCACGTCGCATGGTGGATTGCATGTCAGGCGTTCGCATTGGCGGCGGTGGGTCAGCATCCGCATAAGCTGCAGACATGACTTGAGGAGTTTCCAGCAGGTCCCGCTGTCAGACATGGTGAAGAGTGGCACAACTTACAAGGTCGTCCGGCTAGACGCGCGCGTCGGCCTGCTGCTGCTGTGGTGGGCGCCGCTTGCCGGGACCACGCGAGGCGGGCTCGTAATTAATAATGGGCGGCGCAGGCCGCACGCTGGGCCAGGCACGGCGTCGCGAGCCTGGCGGTGCCTGGGGTCACCTCACGTCATCAGCATTATTGCGCACACCCAGCCGGGAACCCAGGACCGTGGGTCGCGCAACGTGCGAAAAACAAACGTCGAGGCGGGCGTGGTTCCCATTAGGCTTCCCGGGGCGGCGGAATCCCATCGATCAGCGTGCTCGGATGAACCCCCGCTTTGGCGGCCGCGGTGCGCGCGAGGGGCGGAGGCGGGCTGAGATTCGCTCGTCATACGGCCGGGGCGATGCAGGGATTAGCGGGCCAGACACGCCCCCGGAGGCTCTCAACGCCGTGACGCGCCGTTCAACGCTGGCCGGGCGCGGGCGCGGCGTGGGGAACAGGCGGACAGGCGGACAGGCGGATTTAGGCTGCAGCGGCGGCCGCGGAGCGCGAGGCCGTTACATCGCCGCGCTGGGCGCTCCACCGCGAAATGCGAGAGCGAGTCTGCCCTGCAGCTGGGCGCGTGGTGACGACGGGCTACAACCGGCACGTTGCACTGGCTCGCTGCAGCGCGGCGACTGTGCGCGAGGATCTTGTCCCCACCGGGCAGCCTACCCGTTTGGGCGGTTCGCGGAGAATGCCCATGGAAGCTTCACTCGCAGGAAGATGCCGTGGCTGGGGCCAACTGCGTTGCCGATGCGCGCAGTGAGGCGTTCCTTCTTACGTTGGCGCTCGCGGCCGGCAAAAGCGCGCTGTGCCGCAGCGCGGGCGTCGACGTCCATGACACTACTGCCCCAGGCCCCTCCTCGCCCTCCCGCGCTCTCTCTCGCCGTGCGCTGCTTGCGCATCTCCACGCGTCCCTCGTTTGCCCGCAAACCCCGTCAAGCCCACCCATGCTGCCCGAGCCTGAGCCTTCCGGCCGCCGCATCTACGCCCTCGCCGCTCCCGCAACGGACCCTGCTGCCCCGAGCAGCGAGCGCAGCGCACCACCGCGCCAGCACCGCCCACCGTCGCCATGAGCTCGTTCTTTGGCAGGCTGCGCTCCAATGCGGTGAGCCCTCCGCGCCCGCCGCCTCCATCCCTGACGCCGCCCCGAGCTGACCGCGTCGCAGCCGCCCGCGAGCCCGTCGACGGCCGTCGCGCCGGCCAAGAAGGACCCCAACGCGCCCCAGCCCACGCCGCTCGAGAAGCTGCTCGCCGCCGACACGAGTCCCATCCGCACCAACGGTAGCGACAAGTTCTTCGGATTCGAGAATGTAAGCCAATTGCGCCGCCGCCGCCGCCGCCGCCGCCGTCCATGTCTCACGCGCTAACTCGCCGCTCTCCGCGTCACAGTTCGGCAGCACCTGGTATGACGCCCGCCGCCACCCGCACCCCTCCCCACTGGCGCACGCTCACAGTGTCTCGGCAGCTATTGCAACTCCATAATACAATGTCTTTACTATTCTACCCCCTTTCGGGAACAGGTCATCAACTTTCCCATCCGCTCGCCGCAAGACTCCCTCGCCGATCGCACCGCCAGCGGCCTGCTGCGCATCAACACCGATCTCTCAAACGCCGGCGCCAATGGAGTGCAAAATCCGCTTTCGCCGACGAGGCAACCCTCGAGCGCGCAGCTGGCATCCCCTAAGAAATCAGGGGTCGGCCCAGGGGTGCCTGGCGCCCCGCCCATTACGAAGCCCGAGGAGAATAAGGACTCGCCCGAATACAAGAAGAAGCAAGCGATGGCCGCGGGACCCGTGCTGAACATGGATTACGAGAATTCCAAGGCTTATGGCATGCCCGAGTCGCTGTTTACGTCATTGAAGGACATCTTCGAAGCCATCATCGCGCACAGGTCACGGGTTGGTGTCGTGAGCCCCCAAAAGTTCTTGGAGATATTGCGCCGAGAAAACGAAATGTTTCGGTCTGCCATGCACCAAGACGCCCACGAGTTCTTGAATCTGCTTCTGAACGAGGTCGTCGAAAATGTCGAGCAATTTTCCCGCCAGCAAGGGCAGCAGCAAATCGAGCAAGAGTCGCCTGAACACAGCGGAGAATCCGATTCCGGACTGGCAGTCATGTCACCCGTGCTGAGCAATGCCGTAAAGAACGGTGCCATCAGCAACACCGGATGGGTCCATTCGTTATTCGAAGGCACGCTCACGTCGGAAACAAGATGCTTGACATGCGAGAACGTATCTCAGCGAGACGAAGCCTTCCTGGACCTTTCGGTCGATTTGGAGCAAAACTCATCGGTGACATCGTGCTTGAAGAGATTCTCGGAAGAAGAAATGCTGTGCGAGCGCAACAAATTCCATTGCGACAATTGTGGTGGGCTGCAGGAGGCGGAAAAGCGTATGAAAGTTAAAAGATTACCCCGGATATTGGCATTGCATCTCAAAAGGTTCAAGTATACAGAGGACATGCAGCGGTTACAAAAGTTGTTTCATAGAGTCGTCTATCCCTACTACCTCCGTCTTTTCAACACCACCGACGATGCCGAGGACCCGGACCGTCTATACGAACTGTATGCTGTCGTCGTCCACATCGGAGGCGGAGCATATCATGGCCATTACGTCTCCATCATCAAGACAGAAGACCGCGGCTGGTTATTATTCGACGACGAGATGGTGGAGCCTGTGGACAAGTCATATGTACGGAACTTTTTCGGGGGTGAGAATGTGCTGGCTTGCGCCTATGTTCTCTTCTACCAAGAGACCACCGAGGAGGCGATGAAGAAGGAGCAAGAATCGGAAGTGATCAGTCCTGTCGGTGACACGGTTTCAGTGCCACTGGAGTCTGTGATGTCGCCGATCAAGACGGAGGACACGCCCGTGAATGGCTATGTGTTCACGCCGGTGACACCGGTTCCGGAAGAGCACCAATTTGTCAACCTCGACCACGCCACAACAGCGCCACCGCTATCACAGTCGCCGCCCGTACGGCCCGCCTCCCAGCCCCCGCCGGAGCATTTCACGACATTTGGTGGTCAGCCGACACTCAAGACAAAATGGAGCAAATCCTTTAAGCTGAACCATCACGACAAGGATAAGGTCCGGGAGGAGAAAGACCGCAGAGCGTCGATCAAGGCCCAGGAGAAGGAGGCGGAAAAAACGGCAAAGGCGCAACGCAAAGAGGAAGAATCGAGACTGAGGGAGGCACGGATGAAACGCCAGGATGCCCAGAAGAAGCAAGAGGAGGAAATGCGTCAAGTCATGGCTCTCAGCAGAACCACAGCCAAAGAGGAAGCGAAAGTCCGTCGCACCAGTTCCGTCGCCCAGCAACGAACTTCTCCCGACCCGCCGCCCAATATAGCCAATGGTGGATTGCATAAAGACGAAACCGAAAATGTTCCGCCCAACACTGCCAGCACCACTGCTCCATCTTCAACCGGTAGCGAGCCTCCGGCGAGTAGGCCCAAGGAGAACGGCCACCATGGCCGTCACATCCACGGCAGCAAGAGCATCAGTGGTGGTCTTAACCGTTTCCGCAACTCAAGCATCAGCCTTCGCCACAAGCCCAAGTTCTTCTCGGGCTCGGGTAAGGATTTCAACTTCGAAGAGGCGCCCCCGACGCCTACACTGCCGCCGCAATACCAGAGTAATGAGCCATCAACTCCAAAAGCCGAGACACCTCTTGCTCCGACTTTCGCTAGCCCGAGGTGGAATCCGGAAACGCCTGACAGGAATGCGGACAGCAGCGACGTCGGCGAAAAAGACTTGCCACCAGTTCCGCCGGAGAAATCCGCGAAGGAGATGAAGAAGGAGAAGAGAGGAATTCCCAAGTTCGGCCTGGGGAAGAAGAAGAGTAGCATGTTGGGATTTGGGTAAGCATTGATGCTGCCACTCGTTGTACAGTGCCCTAGTCCTCCCTCGCCGTGGACGGGCTATGTTTCTTGTTTCTTCTTGACCAGAAATCTACACTGATCTGGTCTTTATATCTTGTAGGGATGACTGCCTATATGCCTGTTGCGACTGCTGCCGTGGCCTGCTGCCGGGAAGCTGTGCCCACGAGCGGTAGGAGTTGCATGGTAGATGAGAGGAGGCTCCTATCTGATTGCATTTCCGAGCGGGTTTGTTGGGATATAGACGGCCAGAGAGCGACTGCCACAAAAAAAAAGCGAGAAACGAGTACCTCCTTGGAAAGCGTTGGTGAATTGGAAGTTGGTGCAAAAGGAGGCACTATCTTGTTCACATGAATACTACGGACCGGCTTGGGCTCGCCTGTCTTGTTTTGCTGATTTTCTTGTCGTTGGGAAAGGACTTCTCTTTCGAAGTAGGATGGATGGGTTACTTCTCTGGGCATTTTTCTCTTCGCACAGCTTTTGGTTCAAATTGTGTTGACTATCCCCGCGTCATTGCTCTACATATCCAGGCTCGAACTTCGACTCGCGCGATCGTCGTATTGTCGCTTTGTTGGTTTGTGCCTTTCTTCCTTTATGCTTCGTTCTGTGGTTTGGGAAGGACGGGTAAGGGGGTTTTTGCTCGTCCGCGTAGGGATGCTTCTTCTCCTGCTCTCAAGCTGGCACTTTATATCCTGTACAATAGGAGTGGACTTCAATATAATCCATCGTGCTGCCTAATTTGTTAAAAACGATAAGAGTCGACCAGTTTCAAGCACGAAGCCTGTCGTCTCAGGACATTAGGAATAGATCATGTTTGATGGCACAGTAAAGTGCCAAAGAATCGAGCCCACAGATAATCCTTTGCACCTTACGTGGGTGCTTACAACCTCATATCTGTCATTCAAAGTCGCCGAGTTCTCATCCCACATCTGGACACCTGCTTCAAACGCCAAATTGCGAAGGCCCAAGTGTTCTGCAACCCCGTCGTGATAGTGATGCGAGAGGGAAATAAGAAGACGGAAATAAGAGTTTGACGAAACAGAAAGGATCGATATGCCTATCTATCGCACTGCCACACACCGGCAGGTATGTCGTAATTAGTTCTCTTGGTCCATGCTTTTTGCTGATGAGCCAATAATGCTGGTTTCCTTCAAGGAGCTTCAACGTCTTTGAAGGAGGAGGAGACCCCCCCCCCCCCCCCCCCCCCCCCTCCCTCGTGTAGAGCGCTACAGCCGCACAGCCAGCAACAGCCGTTTGCGGCAGTAGATCAACACTTTTACCCTCTCCTAAATTACCAAGTCGAACGTTTGTTACGGGTTACGGATTGAGCGGAACATCGGAAGCTTCCCATCCCGGTTCTTGCGCATTGCGGGGCGAACGGCGGGCTGGCGGCAGGCGGCGCTATTGTTTGCTCTCCTCTGCCCCTTCGTTCACGGCCCTCGTTCGGGGCTTGGGAAAGAGCGGTGATACCGAGGCTAAGGGCAAGGGGGTCGTGTGACAACATGATTGGGGGGTTGTGGCGCCCTGGTTTTCGGTGGTACCCAACGGTCGGCCATATTATTCCCATTTGATTTTCTTTGTACCCTTTTTTTTTTACTACTCTACATACCCTCTACTTCAAAAGGTTTCAAAGAAGTGAGGCGGACCGGACGGTGGATTCCTTGTGGGGGGGCGCAAACAGGGGTTTGAAGTTGGCCGTGTAACAAGCATGGACCCCGTATTTCAGATCGATAGATGCGAAATATTGCGCGTGCGTTGTTAGTATCAGGTGGTTAAAAAGGTACGATTTTGTCGTCATCGACAGCGCTTTTTCCGGTCGAGGGATGCGGACTCCGCTGCTTTGATGATGGAGAGGCCCGTGTGCGCGCCGAAAAAGGCCGGCGACGGTTTGCCCTGCTGTCCTGGGTAGGGGTGAGGTGGTGGGGAGGTGGTCGATGATGAAGTGTAGCCGCTTGGGCAGCGAAGAACGCCGTTTGCATGTTTGCAGGATGCCCGCAGGACGATTGGCTAAGGATAAGCTTTTAGGTCGCGCGGCCGCAAGGATTTTCCGTTTTGGCCATGCTTCTAGGGCCGTTGCTACAGGTGGGTTTCGGGGGCCTGATTGGGCGGTGGCGGCTCCCACACGATCAGCAGCATCCTGCGAACGGCGCCGTTCTGGCAATCCTACGATCGTAGACGACGGCAGGAGAGAGATTGGCGGTCAAGCCTGGACCCTTCAAAATAGAACACGTCGTTGATCACGGGTTCGGCTCAAGCGCCAGTTTGGGTTTCTTCGGTTGGTTGCGAGATTGTGATGGGAGCGAGAGGCGGGTGGAAGGGGGTCTCGCGTACGTCTCGATTTGGCATGTGGATGGCAGATTAATCAAAAATGCTGGCCGCGATCGTCCGTCTTGAGTTGACTGCTCGTTTCTTCGGCACGGTCCGAACGGCCTTGTCTCCAACTTTTTTTTCCGCTGCGCATCGCCCTGCGTCGCATCGGCGTATGCGCAGCCATGATTCGGCCTTGGGAACGCGCGGCTGTGGTCTGATTTGCTGTTGGAGATTAAGAAGATATGCCGATCCATTGATTGGTTGCGGCCGCTCCACAAAGCTCTATTGGCTGCTCTGTAGATCACCCGCTGCTTCAACATGTCGTGGTTAATGTGCCGTCTTTTTATAGTATGCTTATCAAAACCGATCTTCCCCTTCCATGCGTCATGATGCTCCGAGACTCCATAGACTATTATGCCCATATAACACACGGCAGCGGCTTGTGAGCCGGCTGCGCGATACGCATCGTCGGCGGAGCGCTCATCCTAGTATGAGCTCGTAGAGAATGACCATGGTGTTGATGCCGATGAGGGGTACTGGAGAGAGCAGGCATTTACGCGTCAGCGCCGGGGTCGTGTTCGTGGGGAAGGGGCCCAGCTCCATGCGAAGCGAGAGATTGGCTGCTCAGCGTCATACGGCTGAAGGGTCGAAGCTTCGCGTCTGCATCTGTGCTCCAAATCTCGCGACGTTTGCCAACCACGCCACGGGCAGCGCACAAGGAAATGGGTCGACTCACTTCTCATCAATGTCCGTACCGAGGCAATGAGGTTTATCAGCTTCGCCTTCACACTCTGCGTGTCTTGGACACCGCCGAAGCCCGGCTCGGCGGACTGGCCCCAGCCGACTATGGTCAAACGTATGGCGTCAGCGATCCGAGCATTGTCCAGACGGGAGTGTGTATGGGGCAGTAGGCCCGCGGCGGGAGACGGCAATGACTCAATGGGACGAGACGCGGTGCGTTGCAGGTAAAGTGGACGGAGGGGGCAGCATACTGCGGGCGAGGAAGCGGTCTTCGGAGAGAACGGCGATGGCGTTGACGAGCAAGACGGAGACTAGGGCGATCAGCACGGTGCGGACGGACTGGGGGCGGGGGGCGGGAGCGGCGCGCACCGTAGAAGAGGCCGCCAAGGCCGAAGAACAGCATCGTGATGGTGGTGGTGGTGAGGTGGACAGTGTGCAAGGTGGTGCCAAGTGGCGGGTGCAGTCTCAGGTGCGGTCGGGCGGGCAGCCAATGGGCAGCGGCGCCTCGGGTCAGCAGCTACGTAGGGCTCTGGGTTCGGTGGTGGGCAGTGTGGCAGGACCAGAGGACTGGCGGCTCGGTGGGCGGGCGGGTGCGTGGCGGGCTGCTGGCGGAGGGTGAGCTCGGTGGACGCGGCCAGGCCGCAGGGTCGGTTCTCCTCTCCACGCGCCCTGCGGCGGCGCTTGGCGGCAGGGGTGCGTTGGCGAGTCAGTGCGCCGCCCCGTTCTCGCTGCTGGTCCCTGGCCCTGCCGCCGATCCTCGCCTGCGAGCCCTTTGATTTTCGCCTCCAGCGCAGCTGCAGCCCCAGCAAGGCGGCGGCCACCGCTGCCACCGCCCTGCAGGGCCGGCAGTGCGCGGCACCGCCTCCAGCGTGCAGAGCCGCCGGCAACGCCTCTGGGCAACGCCTCTGGGCCTCGCGGCGGCGGGCGTTGGCCAACCGCGCCTGCAAGCGGCTCGGAGGTGACTCCTGCTGCCCTGAAGCATCGACGTCATAGCGCGAGCCCCGACTCCGTGACTCGCCCCAGTCAACCCGCTGCGGCGCTGCTCTGCGCGCGCTCTTCATCCGCGGCTGATCCAATGCGGCCCTCGCTGCCCGCGCAATCCCAGACGGCGCACGCCCCCGAGAGCACAGCCTGCCCGCCGCGCTGCCTTTTGCATTCAAGTCCCGGCCCAGCAATCCCCAATCTGCCGTCATCGACGCCGACTCGCACCCCGATTCGACTACCAACGCGCACAGAATTCTAGACCACCGCCCGTCTCCCTAGCGTCCTCCACGCCTCCGCCCAGGCGCAACCACAGGTCCCGTCTTCTTTCAACCTCTCCCTCCGCCCGCCTCTCCAATCGACGCCCATGTGCCCTCCGCCGAGTCCTCGATCCTGCGTGCGCCCGCTTTGACCGCCACACACGTCTTCTGAGCGTCCGCCCGTCCGTGCTGCACCACGACGGAGCATTCCACGCGCCTCGATTTTATCATGCGCAGGGCCGCGCCGCCACTGGACCTGGCTGCCGACGCCTCCAACGGTCACAATCCTCGCGATGCCGCCGACGGCCCATACCCGACCCAGAAGACGCCCATGTCACTTTCCGTCAACGACCTGTCCGACCCCACCAGCTACTTCGACCTCCATGACAGAGATCCGCCCTCGCCGGGCTCTGCCCACAGCGAGCCGCTGTCCATTATCATCCCGCCGACCCCCACCACCACCGCCATGGCCCTCGCGACCCTGCAGTATCTGCCTGTGCCGCTCCTGGTGCTCTCGTCACTGAAGAGGGTTGTGCTGGCCAACGAGGCCATGGGCCGCCTGCTGGAACCCGACCGGCCCACGGCCGATGAGAAGGACAGAGATGCTGTGCAGACCGTCACCGACGAGCTGCACGGCCAGACTATGCCCGAGCTTGGCATCGACATGCTGCAGGATGGCTCCCCGATACGCATCAGCTGGGAGGTAAGGCCGTCCTACCGCGTCCGTCGTCAACGTGCGTCTAGGCTAATGTCGCCAGGATTTCCTCGATTCTGTCTGGAAACAAGCCCAAGGTGAGGCCGAGGAGAATGTTGGCCAATCTTCCGAAAAGGTGGATGGATCCGATCAGAGTACGCCCACACCGACGCCCAAGCCGAACTCCCTGTCCTCTAAGCCCTCTCTACCAAAGCTGAGCCAATCCAATTTGGCCCGTACGACGGTGCACGATGTCTCGGTTGACGTCATCATCTCGCCGCACAAGTATGGCACTCCACGCCCTCCGCCCTCCAAGGATGGCCGGAGACTAAAGCTGCGACCGGAGAGTGATGCGGTCCAGGCCACCATGATCATTTCCGTCTGGAACATCGAAGACGTGCAATATTTCACTCTTACCTTCACCAGCGCAAGACCAGGCACAAGCGGAGTGAAAAACACGCCTTCGAGTCGTACCGTTGTCCGCACGGCCGCCGGCTTCAGGAAATCTCCAGGATCTGGCTCAAGTTCCTCTTCTGGAAGACGCTCGCAACACAGTTCCAATCCAGGCTCGGCGATTGTATCCCCCAGCACACACCCTCCACTTTTCCCTCCTCACGGACCCCCGTCTAGAAGTGGAGACACTTCAGCGCCTTCGTTATTCCTCAAGGCATCGCAGATGAAGGACGCGATCCTCGATTCCATTGCTATGCCAGCTTATGCCATGTGGAAAGACGAGAATTTCGGGATTCCCAACAGGGCGATGCTCAGGTTTCTGCCAAATGAAGGTGCAGACGCACCGTTGGATCAAAGGGAATTCTTAGAATCATTCAAAGCATATACAGAAGACTTCAAGCGGCAACTTGAGGTTGACGAATTTCCTGTTGTCCAGGTTTGTCGCACCAGGCAGCCTGTTAACCAACGCCGGGTGGGGATGGTCATCCCAGATACTGGAGAAAGAAAGGTCTATGAGATCGTGGGCGAGCCAATCTGCGACGATTGCTCAGGAGAGTTCCTCGGCGCCATAGTGATCTTCAAGGATGTGACCGAGTATACGAAGAGAATTGCCGAGCAAATCGAGGAGAACGAGAAACAGTTCGAATACATCACTAATCTGATTCCGATCATGGTGTGGACGACACAGCCTAACGGAGATCATGATTGGTTCTCAAAGAGGTGGTACAATTATACTGGTCTTACCGAGGAAGAATCTCTCGGCAAGGGCTGGAAATTGCCTTTCCACGAAGAGGACATGCCCGAGGCGAGCAGGCGCTGGCAACACTCCCTGCAAACTGGTGTATGTGGCTGTAGTCCTCGACGTAGAATGTTCGTGATGCTGACAAATTTCAGGAGGAATACACTACCGAGTACCGCTGCAGACGCTACGATGGCCAATGGAGATGGATGCTGGGCCGCGCTGTGCCTTTCCGTGACGACATTGGGAAGATCATCAAATGGTTCGGCACCTGCACAGATATCCACGAGCTAGTCGAGCTTCGAGAGAGCGCGAAACAAATGCGGTCACAGCTTCTTCGTGTGCTTGAGCATGCCCGTGTCACTCTGTGGGCAGTCAATCGGGACAGAAAGATCGTCCTCCTTGAAGGAAGCCTCCTCAATGAATCATTCTCTCATGTCACAAGAGAAAAAATGGGGACAGATCTCTACGACCTGTTCAGTCAGGACGAAGCTGGCCGAAAGACAATCTCGGAGCTCAAGGGTTCGGTTGACAGAATCATCGATGGAAAAGACACTACCGAGGTTGTCGAGATGCAATTTGACGGAAACAATCGCTGGTATCGGACGCGTGTCGCGCCGTTGATGGTGACATCCCGCCAGGCAGGCATCGAGAAGGAGTCTTACATTGATGGCGTCTATGGTGTGAGCATGGACATCACAGGTTTGTCGTCCTTTTTCTGGAACAGTGAGTGCGATCGCTAACGTCATTGTGCAGAGCTTCGCAAACGTCGTGAGGAATTGGAAGCGCGAGAGGAGGAGAATTCCAAACTCGTCGCCAATGCTGTCGCTGCCAAAGAAGCAAGCAGGATGAAGAGTCAGTTTCTCGCCAACATGTCTCACGAAATCCGTACACCGATTGCGGGCGTGATTGGTATGAGCGAGCTGCTGCTGGATACAAAGTTAGACCAAGAGCAAAAAGACTGTGCTGAGAACATCCAGAGATCGGCCAACGGACTGCTCACCGTCATCAACGACATCCTCGATCTTTCCAAGGTCGAATCGGGGCGGCTGGATGTCGAAGAAGTCCAGTTCAGTCTCTTAGTGGTCCTAAGAGACGTGAACAAGATGATGGCATTTGCCGCTCTCCGGAAGAACATCAGCTATGAGAGCAACATCCCACCCGAGATTGAACGAGATCTCAAGGTTATGGGTGATCCGGGTCGACTGCGCCAGATTTTGACGAATTTGCTTACTAATTCCATCAAGTTCACATCCGAGGGACATGTCAGCCTGTCGGTATCCATCAATAGTGAGAACGATGAGACTATCAATGTCCAATTCGTTGTGGAAGACACCGGCATTGGCATTGAGGAGGAAGTAAGACAGAGACTCTTCAAGCCCTTCAGCCAGGCCGATTCATCAACAGCTCGCCGCTTCGGCGGGACGGGGCTTGGTCTGGCCATCAGCAAGAATGTTAGTGTTCCGGAACCCCACGTAAGTGACGCACTAACATGATTAGCTCGTCGATTTGATGCACGGCAACATTGATCTTCAGTCCACGCTTGGACAAGGCACCAGGGCCTCGTTTTCGATACCGTTCAACAAGGCGCAGTATCAAGACGAAGGCTCTCCTCTCATTGACCTGGCGTCTATCCCCGATCGTCTCCAATCTGATATTTCTGTCTCCTGCGGCAGCTCTGATGATTATGGAACGCCCCCTCTAACGCCAGTCGCTCCTAATAACGGAAAGTCGCCTCTCCGTCACGGCAGGGCACAGTCGATAGTGTCATTGCCAGGAAACGGTAATTTCCATCATGCGCTGCCGGACCACCTCTTTTCTCTTGCAGAAACGGAGCGAAAGAATGTTCATGTTTTGGTGGTTGAAGACAAGTACGTGTCGATCAGGCCCCAGCCTCTGATGCAAGAACTGACAGTCTGCAAAGCCAAGTCAACCAGCAAATCGCGCTGAAAACGATCAGAAAACAAGGGTTTGCAGTGGATGCGGTGTGGAACGGCAAGGAGGCCCTAGAGTACCTTGTCGACGCCAAGGATGGTAAACGCGATCGTCCAGACATCATCCTCATGGACGTCCAAATGCCGATCATGGATGGCTACCAGGCCACCCACACGATTCGCACCCAAGCTCCCTTCAAGGACACGCCCAGCATCCGCAACATACCGATTGTCGCGATGACAGCATCCGCGATCCAAGGGGACAAGGAAAAGTGTCAAAAGGCTGGAATGGATGACTATCTGTCGAAACCGGTGAGGGGCAAGTTGCTTGAGAAGATGCTAGTCAAGTGGGCAGTGCAGGCGAAACGCAAGCAGGAGACATTGGATTTTGCTCAAGGGCGAAACAGCGCGGTACCGGAAACGATACAAGAGTCTGGAGATGATTCGAAAGACCGTGCAGCATCGTCGAAAACACCTTCTCCCAACTCGCCCACGCCACCCTCGGAGTCGACGGATGACGGCGACAAACGCAACTCGCTAACACCGGCACTGGATCGCATATCTTACCGGGAGACAAGCGCGATGCGGAAGACGGACGAAAGTGAGAGCGAACGCGCCGTGCGAAGGGCCCAGCAGGAAGAAAAGGCCGCTGACTTGCGCGATGAAAAGTTACTGTCATCAACGGATGACCCGCATACCAGACCTCAAATCACACCGAAGGCGCCAGAGCGAGATGTGGTAAGGAGAGGTGAAGCGAGTCATGCCTTGACTAGGGAAAACATGGAAAAACTGGTCGAGGAGCAAGAAGATGGGCTTCGAAGACGCAAATCAGACGATACAGATGTTGGCTACCTTGCACACCCAAGCGAAGGTTCAGTCGGAGGTGCCCAAAAAGAAGGTACAGGCCAAGAGGCAGGGGCAAGCAACGGCGCGGATGGTGTGAGCAGCCTGGCCGTAGGTGTTGAAAAAGCGCTCCAAAGAAGCTCGAGCGCGAAGACGGTAACCGCCAAGAGCATGAGCGCCCAAGCGGACCGTGGCCCAGAGGCGTCAGAGGTTAGTAAAGAGCCTAGAAAACTCTACAAGAAGTAACCTCAGGTGATCGAGGGTGGAGTGGTCCTTTCTTTTTTTTTTTTTCAATGTTTTCGCATAGCGCATTGGTTTGTTGCTGCATTTCCATCTCCTTTCAGACTTTTCCTGTTCTGCGTTTTTTATCACGCTTATCGTGCGTACTATTCCCCAATACCTTGTATAAAAGCTTTTACTTCAGTTTCATGTACTTTACAATCTGGTTATGAAAGGGGAATGTGTGGGGAGGAACATCTCGTTTGGGCGCTGGCAGCGGGTGTGGGTACTATTTTTCTAATCTTCCTGTCTGATTTCGCATCGCAAGCGTCCGGTCACTCTGTTCTTCACGGTATATCCAGTATCAGAGCAGGCAAAAAGAAGTAACGGCCAAACAAACGAAGACTACTCATTTCTTCATCCCTTCTCTCCTTTATTCCCATATTCTTTTCATGCTCCAAGACTCACAGGCTTTGGTGCATTTCCTGTCTCTTTCAATGCATATTCCAGGCTTCGAGGATGGGGCGTTCATCAGGCCTCACCTGTGTTTGTCAGTGGCGGGCTCATGTTGTTCGTTTCCGGTATCTGATTTCTTTCGGTTCTGTCCTGATACCTTTTCAGTTCCTCCGATCCTTCACATTGCTCATGCTTTCCCGGAGTCGTTACTCCGTCTGAAATTACATGGGCGCGAGCATTTCTACTCTTGACTTAGCGCTAAGTGGTCTCCCGAACGCACTTCCATGGGTCCTCAAACCTTGCCATCTAGAATGCGGCGCTTACCTTTCGGATTGTTTCATCTTTGTCTTGTCTCTCGGATTACCATGCGCAACTTTTGCGGAATTGCCTATTCGGGTTAGTCGCATTTTTATACCCTTCGTTCGCATCCGTTTTCATGTTACTGCTTCTCGTTTTGTGTCCTAGACGGGATCTTCGTGGCAATGTTTTGCGGATCTCTCATTGAAGTGGAGTTCCACAACGAGTTTGCGGCACTTTCAGGGAGTGATTGAAAGGAAAAGCTCAATTTGCTTCAGCGTTCTATGGCATTTGCATGTGTGTTGGTAGCGGAGGTGTGTGTGTGCATAGGAGAACCGGGTGAGCTGAGGATCTGGGAGTGGCAAGTGAGATGGGGCATCTGGAGACTAGGTTCGCTTGCTCAGGCGACGGGCGACGTGGGCCTTGTAAATGGAATCATTCGCTGCGCTTTTTCCAGAGATGTTGTCTCTTGCAGATGGGGCGAGGAGCTTCTGTTTTTGAACCTCGCCCATTTGCTTTTGTCTTGTGAGATTTCAATTCCACACGCTAATAAGGTCATTAATTGACCAAACTAGAACTTCAAGTCTACGGGATAGGTATCGAAAGGTATCGAAAAGTATTACGTGCATAT
Source organism: Diplodia corticola (assembly GCF_001883845.1). Taxonomy (NCBI): domain Eukaryota; kingdom Fungi; phylum Ascomycota; class Dothideomycetes; order Botryosphaeriales; family Botryosphaeriaceae; genus Diplodia; species Diplodia corticola. The sequence goes on along the minus strand of NW_017971565.1, from coordinate 14,943 downwards.
TCAAGAATATCTACATTGAGTCAATGGCAGGCGCCGGGCAATATTCTCCATGGCATCCACTTTCATTGATAGGGTGTTGGAACAGTCTTTCGAGATTCTTTACCGCTCTTTAAGGGTTCGGAGTAGGTACTGATCATGCAGGTCTTTCCCCATAGAAACATCAAAACGCCATTGTCATTCGTCGTTGCTGTTTCTTGTAACCATTCCGAATTCTTCTCTCTCAACATGATGTCAAAACAATGCCTCTCACCAGTTGTAGAGAATGTCCCTGTTCCCAAAGCCGGTATTAATAAGGGCGGAGTCTACCGGAAGTAGCCAGCCCTCGTCCCCACTTAAAAGTCTGGCATCTTGTGATGATTCGTAGATCATAGGGCACCATCACCATTTTCTAAATCTAAACAGGCTACGATGTTCATCCGCTTATATTCTCGAGTCTTGCACGGGGTCACGCGGGTGCAGTTATCGTTGGGAGTAGGGTCTACCTGCTGACAGACTGAGCCGGTCTGGGTGACGGTTATGAGGGACAAGTGGCGGCTGTCCTGGAGCAAAATGGGTGACGTGAGCGGGTAGCACGGGTAATATACCCAGAATCATTTTCGGTGCGAAATGCGGGAGATGGTGACTTTGTACATGTACGGCTTAAGAGAAGAACTTCCGTGCGTGGCTCACGAGGGAATCAGTTCTATAAGCGAGGAACGCTCTACGTCATGCAGTTAATCACTTACGTTGAATGCTAAACATCTTCGATAATATCAAAGCCTGACGTTCCATGAGACCGCCTCGATACTAGAAACCGGGAATTGAAGGTAGACCATTTTCCTCCAACCAGAACAGAGTGTGAGGGTTGGACAAATTGTAGCCGGAGGGAGTATGGGGTAAGCAGGTGGGACCTGTTGATATATGCTGAAGCCTTAATACACGCGAGGTGGGACTAAGCCCAAAGCGGGCTCTCTATTCTAGGTAGATACTACGTGCGGCTCATCGTTCTTCACTAACATAAATAATAGTGAATTAGTATATAGTACTGGAAAGTGAGTAGAGTAAACTAGGGACTCCTGCCTGATTTCATGAGTTCCTTCTTCCCTTCCCTCTTAGATGCTACTGCCATGTGCTGAGCTCCGGGTTTTACTCAAAGACTTCGCTGAAGAGTGCGGTAATACCGTGGTCCACTTCCTCTCTAAAATATTGACATCGATTACCAACAATTTTTGACGGTCAAGCGCGAGGGCGAGAGCTGTTCTAGTGAAGACATGGCTAGTGGAAAGATATACCAGGAGACAGGTGCTGGGTATGACGGCCTGAGAGCTAAGTGTGGGTGGTGGGCGCACGATGCGGTGGCTGATATGATGCAGGACAAGTCTGGATCCTATTTGCCGTCGGAGTGGAAGTTCCCGAGGATTGGGATGAATGGAGAAGCGCGTGTGGAGGATGAGGTTCTGTGTGCAAGTAAGGGGGGATGAATGGATTTGGGAAAGTGCAGCATGGCTGGTTTCAACCGTATTGACGGATAGCTGGATCAAAATCGAAGGTGTGGAAGTAGTGGTTGAAAACTTGATGAGCTATGGGTACCTTTCCAGACGAGTCTGGAATCATGATATTCATGAACCGTTTGTAACAGAAAGTGGTGATAAGCGGCGGCCGGGAGTGTACACTTCGACCGTCGTTGAATTTAGGCAACTCTCTCTACGTCGCTATTTCAACCCATTGATGGTACATGCACTCCATGTATGTGCGGTATAGCCAAGGCTTACCACTAGAAGACACCCCGTGGGGCTGCCGCTTGCTCTCTCGATTCAGGGCTGAAATTTCTAGCCAGACAAAGCTGCAATGTCACATCCGTCGAAATTGCTTACTTGTTGTCTAAAGTAAGCTATGGGATCGAATTGGAAAGGGCATGTGTGCCAGTTCAAACACCCCAACAATGACACCACCAAAGTACAAATCTTTTGCTCGCAGGACTGATTGTTGTGAATCGCCCCCTTGAACACTTGTCCTCCAGAACTCCGCCTTCTACTGAACTCCGCATCCACCATTCGCTGCCCTATGCGTCAAGAAGGGATCCCGGCATGTGGTATCTCCGGGAGTATCGTACATGTAAGTTGGCCCGCAGATGGCCGCGGCAAGAAAAAGAGAAATGATGGGGCGCCATCCACCCAGGTCGTACTCGGTTTCAGGAGAACTTCCAGCGGTTGCCGCAAACCGTGCACTCGCAGAACGTCGTCATAGGTTCATCGGCAGAGCGGGTTTGGGCCTGGCTGTAGCTGACCTTCTTCTGACCGCACTTGCCGCACGTCAAGCTGCTACTGATACTCCTCTCCGCCTGAGCAACCATAGCCTTGTTCATGTTCTCCCTCTCCAGTCGTTCCGCCTCGGCGCGACGCTCCGCAGACATGAGTTCCTCGCTTGACATGACGACGAATTTGGCCGGAGGAATCTCACCGGCAAGCACGCGCTTGCGCAGTCCAGGATTGGACTTGTTCTTGATGTTCTGGAATAGCGAGCGCATACGTTCCTTGTAGGCGGCTGAGGTTTCTGGTTGGTATTTGTTGTACGCGGCGAGTTCGACGTCTCGGGCTACGCTCAGAACGGACTTGGCAGCTACATGCAAGGGTCAGTGAATTTATCCCACAGCCATACGAATATGGTAGTGGGACATACCATCCTCAACGTTCAAAGCCAAGGCGTTGTACATCATCTTCAGGCAGTTGTCGCGGATAGCGCTGCCGGTAAGTCTCCATTCCACGCCGTCGGTGTCAACGTTGCGCTTGTCGAGCGGGACGTTGTGCTTGGGCTTGGGCTTCGCAACCGGCACAGGCGAAGCAGCCGCCTGGGAGGCGGGTGACTGGGTCCCATTCTGCGTCTTCGGGGTTGAGGAACGGTCGGCACCGGCCTTTTTCACGTCGGCGCGCCACTTGGAGACGAGCTCGCTAGCCTTCTTCGCGACATTGGGGTCCTTGTTGGTCTTGAGTTTGTTGACAATGATGCCAATCTTTGTCGAGCGCAGCAGGTCCTCGGTGGCCTTGACGCCGGTATGCAGATCATCGAGAAGCTTGATGAGCGACGAACCGGGCTCGCCTGCGGCCTGGGCCTTTGTGATGGCGCGGCCGTGGGACTCGACCTCCTTCGCGTCCATGGGCATGGTGGGCAGGAACTCGGGCAGCGCGGAGTGCGGAGTGGTGTCGAGCTCGTGGCGTGGTGGTGCTAGGGACAATGGGCGCGTGTCGAGCGTTGGAGCTTTCTTGTGGTAAAGTTGGACGTTCACGGCTGCTTCCGCCGCGCTGGCTGATCCGCGGGGCAAGCGCGCGCTAGCACCTCACCTGCCTCACCGCCTTGGCCGCGACTGCAGCTTCGCGACGTACCTTCCAGCACAACCTCGAGCTATCGCAAGCTTCCAGTTTGCGGCGCTGTCGCCAACCGCCCGCCCTGCTCCATCCTCGCCGTCTGCATCCTACTGTTTGATCCGACTCTTCGCCGCGCAACATGACGGAAAATGCGCCGCCTGCCGACGCGCAGCCCAATGCGAACTCTGAGGCCACGCGCGGCATGCCTTACTACGAGAAGCTGCGACGCGACCTGCGCGACGCCTTGGCAAAAAAACGCGTGCTTGATACTACCCTGGTCAGTTGTCACGTCTGGGCAGCGTGGGTGCGCGGGTCGACTGACAGCCGGCTCAGAACACCATTGAGGAGAACATATACCGCGCCGAGACGGGCTACCTCGAGGAGACGAGCGCGGGGAACATAGTGAAGGGCTTCGATAATTACATAAAAGGCTCGACCACCTCTACGTCTGGCGGCGCTGGTACCGGAAATGCTGCGCGCCGGAAGGCTGCCATCAACGACCAAGACCGCATATTCAGCCGAAGCTCCCAGAGCTTTCTCATGAATGTACGCATCCTCTATCAGATAGATTCGCCATGACCGGAGACCGGCACACGCAGCCAGCTAGAGCTTGTCTTTTGCACGGATCGTGCTGATGCCAACAAAAGGACCGCGATGGCTAACACAGCTGCTTCTCAGGACTCGCCCGGTCCGACATCTGCGCAAACAACACCCTCGCACGCTCCCACTCCAACATCGTCTTTCCCTGGTGCCAGTAACCATCCGACACCTGGCAGCACAACGAGCAAGGCGACCAACAAGAAACGGCCGTCAGCCAAGGACGACGAGGACACCGACGGGAAGCCGACCAAGAGAGGAAAGATCACGTATGGGAGGGACTAGGCGCTCGAGACGACTGTACAGCACGAATTGGCGTTTCGGGCATGGGAAAAGTGGCGTTTGGGAGGGAACTGTAACAATCATTCATCTGCGAGTACGATACCCCGGAAAGGCAGAACATCAAGAGATGGTGACTGCGAAGCGAAGAGGATCCATGAGGGCTCGGGCCATAATGATATCATACATCGCATTGCCTGGCGTCCTGGGGGAGTGGAAGCGACATGACATGTGAAAGAATCGAGTCCACGGGGTGAGCCAAACGACCCGAACGAGCCGAGCATCCCGACCCCAAACAATAGACTTGAAATGACAGCATGAAAGGGGCCACGATGCCGGCGCTGCGGATGCAAAGAAGCTGCCGTGGGCGCAACGTGCGCGAGGCCGTGATGCTTCACGCATCAGGGGAGCCACAATGATGTAGAACCACAGCGACGAGTGGGTCGCCACATGATCCCGTGTACCTGGTCTGCCCACAACGCGAGATAGACTCGTCTCATTTCGCCGGGGTGGCTGGGACCCTGAGGGTTGGTGACAAGCAGCACAGCCAGCAGCAGGAGCCCGGAGTCAGCACGAGCGCTTGCGGTGGTGCTGATCCTTTCCAATCCAGCCCATCTTCTCCGAGTGAAGCCGCACGCACGCACATGCCCACACCAACCCACCTCTGTCTCCTCTTCCGCGCAGCGGATGGACCGGGATGGGGGGTGCAAGAGCCCACACAGCCTCGCAAGAGCCAAGTTTTCTTGTCGCTGCTGGGGCCACTTCCCTTTCCAACACCCTTGTCTGCACCAATCGAGCAAGCGACCCGCCTTTCATATCGGTCGTACCTGGCGATCACCTCGTGGCTCTGCTGGGACCAGAGCTGCGCGTTTTCAACACCCCTAATCCATGTCTACACTGCCCTGGAGGCAAATGGGGCGGGCACTTTGGCCATCCGGGCCGCTAAGCAGCACGAGCATGAGCAGAAGCGCCGATCCATCTGGGGAGCCTCATATCCCTAGCCTCGCCTCCGGTTCCGACACGCTGCCCCCGATGCGCGACGGTGCACCGGCGCGGCGGCTGTCTGGGGCTCATCTCCCCGAGCGAGGGCCGCATGCAGCCGACAGACCAGGTGCCAATCTTTGCTGTCAAAGGAATGGGCGCGAAGTGGAATGGCGGCAGCTCGGGAAGGACAAGCGCCAGGCCACAAGATCCAAAACGAACAAAGCCGCCCAGCCGCAGGGGAGTCCTGATTTCTGCACGGCCCGCCCGTGTCCAACGACGGCCAAAGCGTCTCCCTTCTCCCGCTAAAGGGGAGCTTGTCCACGTGAAAAGAGGTGCTTTCCAACCCCAGTCAGCATCCCTGCCCACCCCCCCCAGGCTATTGTGGTTCTTTCTTCTCGATCGTGAACGAATAAGGCAAAGGTGAATGGACATATTTGCACGGCTTGTCGGATGCCCCAAGCGCAAGCCCCAGCCCCCAGCCCCCAGCAAGCTCCACGGCACAGCATGGCACCACAGGGCTGGCAGGCACACCACCATCTCATGATTCTGACGAGGCAGGGTTCTAGAGAGAGCAGTTGGGAGACGCACGGGGAGCATCTGATGAGCCGCGAACGGCTGATCTCTTCCTCTCGACAGCCAGCTGCCCAAAGCTGGTCCCTGGTCCGCACACCTGACCAAAGCGACGGGTTTTGCGGGAGCCCCAAGGGGGAGAGCCGGAGGAGCGTCGCGGAAAAAAAGGCTATTCTCCAGTGTTAACCGCAGCCGTTCGACCATAGCGGCGGTGCGCCGTGGAACTGCCGTGTTGGTGCCTCGTTCATCACGATGGGGTGACGGTTGGCAGAGCATAGCGGCATACGGGCGGGCCGGCAGACAGGTCGGCAGCACAGATTCCGAGCTGCACTGGGAACATGTGTATCTGCCGTCTCCCCTCTTCCCCTCTCCCCTCTCCCTCTGAGCCGTCCGCTCCTCGGTCCGAGCAATGGGCGAGTGGTGGTGGTGGTGGAGCACGTGCTGATTCGACCACTCTCCGTCTCGCATCGAATCCTGTAGCGCGCCTCCCGCCACCGTGTGCAGCCGTCACAGAAGAAAAAAATTGAAACAAGAAGGTCTCAAAATGCCTCAGAGTTCGTGTGTTTCAGGTGCTGGGCTGCTTGCGCGTAAGCATCGCCACCGCAACGGCCGCTCTGCTAATAGCCCAACTAACAGAGGATTTGTAAAATGCGCGTGTCTAGCCTGAAGACACAGCCAACCAACATCACGGCAGGCTAGCGGGGCATTAAGGATGATTGGGGCGCGGGGCCATTGACAGGGCGGCGCGCGGCGCGGCAGCCCCAGAGATGCACCGACAACAGTCCCGAAGCCTGCCGCCGCTTGCCCGAGCCGACGCTCCCCGGCCGGCCTCGCTAGGGGCCCAAGGAAAAGGCTCACTTCGTGATGGATGTGGAGGCTAGCATTTTGCTGCCTGCGAGAGGGGCGGGCGTTGAGGACAGCGCGCTAGCGGCGGCCTTAGCTTCGACCGCTCGACCTTCCTCCAGCAAGTAGGCATTATTGAGTACGTACCGCACGGAGCGCACCAATCCCGGACGCTCCGCTGGCCAACCGACAAACAACCACAAGTCAGCGCCGCCGCCGCCGCCGCCGCCGCCGCCGCCGCCGCCGCGGTCGTCGTCGTCGTCGTCGTCGTCGTAGTCGTCGTAGTCGTCGTCGTCGGCGGCGGCGGGCTGACCGGCAAGTGGGAAGAAAATACGCCAGCCGCCGCTGCCCATGACAGTGGCAGCGCGCGCCGGCCAGAACGCCAAACGCTAGGCGGGTGGAGGTCTAGCGCCACCGAAGCCCGCCAGCCCGCCGCCAGCCAGCCCGCCCGCTCCAAAACGCAGTGCGGCGGAAACTGCTCTCTCTCCTCCCCAAGCCTCCGAGCGCAAGCCCGATGTAACCCCACTGCCGGCCCGGGGCCTACGAGCGCAAAAAAAAAAAAAAAGGCGCTGGTATCCATCAGCCAGCCTCGAGCGCCCGCTCCGCGCGCCGGTGTTCGGAGACGCGAGGACAAAAATAATAATCAATCAAGAAATCGCGATGGCTTGCTCGAGAGGGCGTTAGGTAGCAGCACTTTTGGGCCGACAGACACGCCGAAGAACAAGAAGCAGCCCCGGCACACAAGCGGGACCGCGACGACTAGCGGCGCCGGCGGTGCGGAAACAACAGTAAAAGAAAAGGAATCGTGAGCAGAAGAGTTAGCAGCAGTGGAAGGGGCAAAAAAGTGATCAATCTCATGAGCGTTACACCAACCCTGCCTTTTGCACTGCAGTAGCCATGCAGCAACCCAACCCCCCTCCTCCCCCCTCCCCGACCCACGCCTGCCAAGAGCCAGCAGCCATCATTTTCTCCCGTCCCGGCCAACCAGAGCGTCCGCCACCATCGAAACCCAACCGCCCTGCCGCCGGCCTCCCATCTGACCCGACGACGGGAATAGCTTTGCTTTGCAGCGGAGCCCACCCCTCGAGTTGTTCAGCCGTCGCTTCTTCTTCACCGTCCTCATTCTGCCTAAATGCCCGCCCTCTTGCCCCCGTCCATTGGCTCGTCTGTCCTATCCGGCCAGCAGTGTACCTACGGTATTCCAGCAACTCAACCTGCTGACCTCCTCCCGTCCCCATCTGTTGTTGTTGTTGTCGTTCCCCGTCCCCCCGGTCCACCCACCCCCCGTCTCCGTCCCCGCCGGCGCGCCGCACCACCACCCCCTGCCCTTGACCGCAGCCGGTAAGGAAGGAAAGCTCTAACCCGGAGCCACACACCCTCACCTCCCCAACCAAGCAGCCGTTCCCTCCCCATCCATGCCTGCATGAACAACCAAAACGTAGCCTGCAGCAGCAAGATGCGGCGGCGGTGTGCAACGTGCTGCACACCGGATCTTCTGGCCCCGTCATGCGGCAAAGTAGCAAAGTAGCAAGTAGCAAGTCCCATGCAATCTTTCGCATGGCGGCAGACTGGCATTCCGCATCTTCCGCTTCCTTTGCATGCATGCATGATGCACCGCCGCACTCGTCTCTCCCTCTTTTCTGCTGCTCTCTCTCTCTCCCTCTCTCTCCTTTATCGTGCATGCCCTTTTTTACTTTTTATTTTGTTTGCGTCTATGGTTGCACTACCGCTAACGCAGCTAATCTCTGCGGCGCGGCCGGTCAAAAAAAGTACAAGTGTAGCGTTTTTTAACGTGTGTAGTTGGTAATAGAAGAGCTTAGTCACGCACTATGTTCGTAACCCTTCGATATCTTCTGCAAGAACTTGAATAATTCCAGTAGAAAGAGAGAGAGAGAGAGAGGGTGCGTGTGTGTGTCTATGCGGGTGTGCATGTGCCCGCGTTTGTGAACACATTGACTTTGCTTGAGCCGCGTAACAGAAGCAGTAGCAAGCAGCAGCAGCAGCAGTAATTGCACTAGCGCGGTTGGCATGGTCAAAAAGCAACCTGCAGCATCGAATCAAAAATTTCCACCCCCCTCTCACAAAAGAAAATGAGCGCACGTGCCGCAGCAACAGCCGTCCGCACCTGCAGCAGCAGCAGGCAGCGGCAGCAGGTGCTTCTTGGATTTGCTTTGCTTCCAACATCCTTGCAACTGTTAGTTGGTTAGCCCGGATTAGCTAGCTAACTAGTATGCAGTATGCAGTCGCCCCCCTCCTCCTCCTCAGGGAAGCGCGTCACGGGAGAAAGACTCCAAACCATGTTTTTTTGCAGACGACGTCAGCAGCGGCGGGATTGGGAGGAGGAAGGAAGCCCCATCGACTACCGAGGAGATGACTATTAGATGACGGAAGCGGCGGGGAGCAGCCGCAGGCAGAGTAGTTGGTTAGGGTCGTACGGGAAAAGCAACACAAGAAAGAAACTTGGAAGGCTAAGCAACTGGGGCGACCCAAGCACGTTACCCGTGCTGTCTGGCGGCTGGCATGCACGTTAGCGGCGAACGTCTGATATTCAGGGTCTTCCGGCATCGTCTGGCAGGCGTCTTGCCGGTTGGCTGACGGCGCGGGGGTGTGATGATGAATGGGGTGGCTGGATGCAGCAGGCAGGCAGGGCAGCAGTGGTGGTAAGAAGATCCGGCTCGTGTCGTGCGTTTCGTGTCATGTCGGTCGGTAGAATTTTCATCTTCCAATCTGCTAGTGCACTCCCAGCCAGCCTCCCGCTTGGCCATTGAGCATGTGTTTGGTGAACGTGGTCGGGGGTGTGGTGAGAGGGACAGTGAGTGAAGAGGGTGGGAGGGATGCCCTAGCTCCGCCCGCAGATGCGCTTACGCCAGCCGAGCTGCGCCAAGCTGCGCCGCCGACGCCATAGCGCGTGGACTGCCCGTAGAGAAGGGGAAAACGAGACGCACCCTCGAACGTCTTGTCCGTCTCCCATCGCAACGGCAACGAGATGGAGCACGGCGGCTAGGTGCACATGCGTCGACGCCTTCCGAGAGGAGGCGAATATTCGCAGCAACGAAAAATAAAAGGGCCGTTAGGGATGACGACGGCCGTCCAGGCTCTCGTGCAATTTCCCTGCTTACTTTCGTGAAGATGGAGCGCTTGAGCGATTATGACGGATGGTGCCCTCTTGTTGCTCGTCTGGAGGCTGCACGCGAATCGTGGGTTTGGCTGCTGGGTCCGCTCGTGTTTGGTCCAGCTCGGCCCGCGAGTGGTGGGCAATATGTGGGTGAAACTTCCGCCGCCCGGCGCATACGCGATTCCGAGCCTGCGGGAGGGCGTTGGGGTGTGAAACCTCGTGTTGCAATAAAACAGCAGTAGGGTCAGCTTCGTATACTCGAGGTCGAGTTTCTGTTTGATGTCGGTGGGTGCTGGTGGGTAATGTCGCGGGTGGGCAGAGGCGGGTGGGAATTGCGTGTGGGCTGGCCAGCGGAACGGCGGGCGGCCGGGGGGGCTGTGCTAGTGTGTGTGCGGTGACGGTACCTGATAGGCACGGAGCGGAAGACACAGGGTGGCCAAGATTATTTCCAACTGGCCGGTTGCATTGGTGGGCACTGGGCACTGGGCAGGCGCACGTACTCGCGCAGCGGCCAGCGCGCAGCAGGCGCAGGTGGGAGGTGGGCCGGCCGTTGCGGCTGCGGGCAGGTGCGAGTTGCGACTCGTCGCCGCCGGACAGTCCGCCAGTTGCAAGGCCCTCTGCAGTTGAAACGCGTCGGTACGAAGCCAGAGGGCAAGACGAGGCTGAGCGTGTCGACGAGCAAGGAGGGTCCGACGTTAGGGGACGACTTAGGAGGTGTTGCTCGAAATAGCAAGTGCAAGCCCGTCAGGCACCCAGAAACCGGTCAGAAGAAAGTGGAGTTGACGTGCTTGTCCGCCGCGCTTGGTCGCAAATGCAAGTGATTGCAATGATTGATTAGTCGATTGACGCTGGGGCGCCATCGTGGCGCCAGCCGTTGATGTCTTTGCGCTTCAGCGGCGCCGCCGCCGCCGCCGCCGCCGCCGCGCCCGCTCCGCGCATGTGGGCTCCGTCGCCGGAAGGCGTGGAGAGAGACCAGAGGGCGCCCCGGCGCTGGCGGCTGGCGGCTGGCACACGAGCTGCGCTGACGAGTCCCAACGAGGCGAGGGGGGAAGGGGTGCATTCGTGCTGGGCGCCTGATGTAGCCCGCCGGACAGGTAGGGAAATTGTCAGATTAAACCCGAAACGACTGGCCAGGGCAGACTATGCACGCAGCCCCGGCCGACGCGGTAGGTGGTAGTCGACCACGAGAGAAGGAAGGAGAGCAGTGGAACGTGCAGTGCAGGAGTTGGAGCTTTGCAAGAGTATCCTTCAGTATTATTCGTTGAGCGAGCGTCGTGAGCCTGCAGGCGGCGAGCTCTCTATCGCCGCGCCGCAGCTCCATGCTAACGCCCCAGTAGCTGTAACTAGCTGTATAGTATCCTCCCAGTAGTCCGTCCATACAAACACCAACCAGCCCATCCGGCTCCGTATGCCAAACCCGGTGCTTCCTATATCGTACAAGGGACGCGCACCATAACCCTGAGAGAGATCCATCCTAATGTACGGCTCCAGCAGCGCCCAGGCTGACATGAAAGCGAGCGACCGCCGTGTAGAGACAAGGCGTGCAAGTTCATCGCCGGCAGAAAGAGACAAATGAAAACGGACCTCAACGAGTCGACGGCAGTATTAATACAATGGTAAAAGGAAACCCCGTGCGTATGTGAAGGTCCCAGAAATGGACTCTGCAGTAAACCAGTCATGTGAACGCCTTTCTACAATCCCACCAGTTAACGCCGGCCTGCTTCCCATGCTCCCGGCTCCTCATACACGTGAGAATTGCCGCAGAGGCAAGGCAAAAAAGAAAAGAAACCATACACCATGGGGTATAATAAGTAGCGACCGTCTAGAAGATGAACGGTGTCTCTCCTGGATGTAGAAACAGAGGAATGGAAAAAAAAGTTCGCAAGAGAAAACGCGGAAGCGGGATATCTCGAGAGGAAAAGACACAACCGCAGTGATAACACTTTTGAGAAGAAAAAAGGTATCAGACAGGTCCGAGACAGATTGGCACAAAGCTGGGTGCTCGACTGAACGCCGTGTCGCGAAAAAACCGTGATCCGAAAGGCGCGCAAAAGTGGGTTCCGTAAGAGGCAATCAGTTCTCCTCGGGAGACGGCTGGTCGCGCTCGCCCTTGTGGACCTTCCTGTGTCTCCTCAGGTTCGAAACGACGGAGAAATGGCGACCACAGCCCTCGACCTCGCAAGCGAATGCTACTCCTCATGTTAGTCGCAAGTAAATTGGAATCAGTTGGGTATGGACATGACTCACGCTTTTCGCCCGTGTGACTGTACATGTGGGTCTGCAGGGAGCTTGGGCGCGTGAATCGCTTATCGCAAACTTTGCACTTGTGCTTCTTCTGCGAACTCGACGAGACCTTGGAGCTGAACTGGCCCATCATCGACTGCGGTGCCGGGGGCAGGTTGGTGCCGACCAGGGCGGAGGGCCTGGGGAGCGTCCTCGACGACATGTCGCCAACAGACTCGGAAGCGGAGCTGTAGTCGGTCACGGAGGAGTCGGCAACGGAGCTGACGGAGCCGTTGTAGTAAGACGGGTAGGTGCTGGCGGAGGAGATTGAAGAGTGTGCAGAGTGGGTGGCGGGGAAGCCGTAGGAATCGGTCGAGGAGCGCGGGTTCTGGTTGCCGTAGATATTCCGGGGGGTGATGTCCTGGCTCATGGCGACCATGCCCCGGCTGGCGTCGAGTGCGTCGTTGAAGCTGCTGCGCTGCTGCTCTGCGTTCATCCTGCTCAAATGGTCAGCCAGGGAGCTCTGGCGGTAGTCGGCGGTGGCGGAGGAGGGTACTAACGGCTGCGAGGGCCGGCGGGCCATGTCTTGCTGGTAGTTGTATGCGGGGGCGGCTGCCCTGTTGTAGTCCATCGAGTACTGCGGCGCCGAGGTGGGCGCGTACGAGGGAGCAGTGGGAGAGGCGGAAGCAGCGTAGGTGGCCCCATACGGCCTCGAGGTGTTCATGAGATCTTGCGACATGCCAAGTGAGTTTTGCTGTTCGTACATTCCATCTGAGAGACAAGTACCTGCTCCGAGAGAAGGCGCGCTGACGGGGACGCTGGAGTAGGGCAGGGAGACAGTGGTCGGGCGGACGGGCGCCGAGGTGGTGGTCGCCATGGCGGGCGTGGAGCCAAGAGTGGTAGGGTACAGTTGCGGCGGCGCCGTCGCGGCGGACACCCACGGGTTGGTGAATTGAGGGCCGGGGAAGCGCATCGTGTCAAAGCCCAGGCCGTTCACCTGATGCTGTTGTCGGTTGTCGACTGCCATGGCCATGGTCGGGGAAGTAAGGGTGCGAGATATGTATCGCGGCGTCGAGAGACAAGAAGGAGTGGAAGAGAGCAAGACGGTTCCGTGTAGCAGGGTGAAACACAGGTCCAGTAAGGTTTGCGAAACGTGGAGGAAGACGATCACCTCGCACGACGATACGCGGGATCAGCGGAGCTTTTGAAGGTGTCGACGGCGGACAGGAACCCCGGCTTGGGCGGACTGCCGTTGGGGGCAATGATATGCTCTTGGGAGTGCCGATCTTGGGGCCACGCTGGACGGACCCAACCGCTTCGACGGGTAAGCTCAGGGCTCGCGGTATGACGACGGTCGAGAGGGTGGCTGTTTCAGGTGTGCCCTGAGTGTGGGGAATGCGTGGCGGACAGCGCGCGAGGAGAAGTCGCAACAAAGGAAGCAATGATGCGAAGGGAGGCGACTGTTGCGGCGAGTGATGATCGAGTACTTAACAGCTTGGGAGCTGGGTTTGATTTGGGGGGGTCGCGTGCGGCAGGAGGAGTGCAGATCGGAGGAGTAGAGGGGCTCTGGGAGGCGGGCCGTTTGGCAGATAATAAGTTTGGCAGCGCAGCGGTGCGATGGCCGTGGGAGCGGTTGTTACGTCGTCGCTGATGACATCGTAGGGACCGCGCACAAGCGAGCGGACAAGAAAAATGGCTTGAAGCCACCGCAGTCGGCGCCTGCGGGGTCCCTGCAACGCGCGCCGGGCAGGCCAAGCGCTGCGCGCCCGACATCCCTGCCCGCTGAAGTGTGGGGGAGACAAAGCCCGCGACTCAGGCCGCGCTAGAGCAGCAATTAGCACCACCGCGCGCCCTGGCCGGGCGCTGCCCCGCGCGCTCACGCGCCCAATGGCGGCGTGCGCGGTGGGCCGCGCTGCTCGAACGGCGGATAGGGCGTGAGGCCGGGGGCACGCTTCGGGCTAGCGCTATCTGTGCCCTCCTGAAAAGAGACACCAGCGGCCGCAAACAGTGCGTGCGGCTACGCCTCTAGCAGCGCACGGGCGCGCCAGTTAAATCTCCGGCCCAGCGGCGACGCAAAGGACGGGGCTCTCGTTTTGCGCGGCATTCCTCATGCTGCGCCGCCCTCCCCCAGCTCTGCGCGGCCCACGCAGACGGCCAGCGGGCGCCGTTGGAGCCTGGAGCCCCTGATGCTCCCGCTGCGCATGGCGTGGGTTTGGTCGCGTTTGATCGCCTGGCGGCACGGCCGCCGCAGCAGTCACGAGCCGGTGGCCCGCGCAGCAGCTTTAATCTCAATCTCAGCGGCGGCAGGGGGCGCGTCCGAGCGAGGAATGCGGGACGGCCAATGGGGCCCGCGCGAAACGCAGGACGGCGGCGAGCTGCCCGGGATGCCTCATTTCCTGCTGGGAGACGTGCCTGGCGCCCGCGAGCCTGGCGGTGTGCGTCGCGCGGCCGCGGCCAATCACGCCGCCGCGCGCGCGCGCTGCTCGAGCCGTGGTTGCGCGGGTGGCAGCGAGCTCTGGTGGTGACGACGCTGCAGTAGCGCCGAGCAGCGTCCCTACTCCACACGCCTAGTGACGCCTGCTGGCTGGCGAGCCCTTGCCTTGCCCCGGGGGCGCTCGCGGGCCCCTCCCTCACCTGCGTCGCCATGTTCGTCATAACCTCACCCTCGTGCGCGCGCGCTGGGCCAACGGCGATAAGTGGTGGCTCGGTGGCTGCTCTGCCGGGCGTGCTGCGCTGTCCGCTGCGCGATGACGCCACGCCCGCCCTGCTGGGCCGCAGCCGTCTCACGTCCACGCCTCTGCGCAGGCTGACTCTGGCGCGCGCTGAGGCAAGCACGGCCGTCTCGGCCAGCAGTATGCTTGAGGAAAGCGGCCTTACGTCACTGCCGCGCTGAGACAGATGACATCCATCATTTTGCATTGCAATAATGTCCCCTCTGCTGGCCGTCTCCACCCGCTGCACCCTGCGCCCACGTTTCAACCAAGCCCCCCC